>NC_060252.1:84565046-84868077 GCF_921293095.1 Ischnura elegans
TGATGAGCTCTTCTCCCTAAAAATTTTCGCATTTGCAGGGAAGATCTTAAAAATAACTTCAGGTAGATCGTTCCACTCCTTTATTCCTCTATGTAGGAAGGATGTTTTCAAAATGTCTGTTTTCTGTTTTTTTAACTTAATTTTGAATCTATGATCTTTCCTTCCTATGTATAAGGGTGAGTCCAGATTCAGATCTATTTCTTTCCAACCCTGCTCATTTGTAGAGGCTTTGTACACCCCGCATAGCCTATTTATGGTTCTTCTCACTTTTAGGAGTTTCCATCCTAAGCTCCCCAACATAGCTGATACGCTTTCCCCTTCTATGTTTCCCTATAGTGTACCTTGCTGCCTTTTGCTGAACTTTTTCAATCTTTGAAGATTCATTTTTACAGTAGGGATCCCACACCGAAGTTGCATATTCAAGTATTATTCCTTTTATTCCTTCCTCTAAACTTTTTATCATTCCAGCGATATGGACTGAAATATGTCTATGCTGAAATAATAATGTGTAATTTTTCACAAAATAAATTTTTATTCAACCAAGGTCTCAATACAACAACATCATCTTCAGGTTACAAATGGTTACAAGTGCAGCTAAAAGTTATTGTGGCTGGAATAAAATTCATCATCAACTGTCAACAATTTTAAAATTGGTTTTGACTCAGCTTTCCACTCAATTCTCCTAGCAGGTAATCTTTTTACGCCTAAATAATTCTTCTGCTTTACATTCTTCATCTCTTGCTCATGTATTTCATCTTAGGCCTACCCCTGCCATTCTTCCCTTCCTCCTGTCCTTCAATGACAATTTTCATTACATGTTATAATATTTCCTGGAGTTTAGGTCAATGTAAAACAAGTTATAGCCAACGTTTCGATTTATTTTAAATCATCATCAGGGCTATGAAAGAAAAAACATGAACAATGCAAAATACTTACACCATAATGCCTCATAATACAGTGGCGGATACATATGGGAGGCGCAGGGGGAACGCGCCCCCCCTTGCGGGGCCGCCCACATTGCCTGACATTGCATAACCACAATTTTAACTTTTTTATATCATAAGATGGCATTATCTTTTATGTGTGCATAATCAATTCAAATAAAACTGAAAATTTGCATGCAACTTATTTTTCATTGCTCAAAATATATTTTGTGTCCCCCCCCCTTGAGTTTTTTCGGTATTCGCTACTGTCATGATATGGCAGATGAATTTGTTCCTTCTTCTTGCTAAGGTTTTCAAAAGACTTGTATTCTCACCTACTTTTCTTGGAACTTTATCATTACTCACATGATCTATCCCTTTGATCTTTATCATTCTTCCATAAAACCACATTTAGGAAGCATCCAACCTTGATTTCTCCGCTTGCCTCATTACCATGAAGTATGCTCCAAATGCAAGTCCTAATAAATTTCTTCCTTACTTCAATGCTTATTTTTTTAGCTATAAGGAGGCTATCCTCTTTTTTAGGAATGCCCTCTTCGCTTGGACTATTGTACTGAGTATTTCCTTCTTCATCCATCTATCAGCATTCAGCTACACAGGTAGCCAAACTTTTCCACCTCTTCGAGCTTATAACTTCCTAGTTTCAGGTTGATCTCTTCTCTTCTGCTGCAAACCTATAATTTGATTTTCTTTGGATTGATTAAAATTATTCAATAATAAATCAATCACTCAATTCAATAATTGTAAAATTCTCTGGAGTTCCTAAAGAATTGAGTGAGAGAATGGATTTCATTAGCTATCTTATTAATGCAGATACCGGCATATATTTGGTCAGATACCTACGAATTCAATGTATACCTTGCCTGAGATGGTTTGTTGGAATCCTTATTAGACCTTCAGAAACCACTTCAGGCTGCCTTATTTCCATTCACCAATAAAATTATTATTGCAGTATTCGAGTGGTTGAGGTAGGTTTGTATGGAGCATGTTGCTGATTACCCTCTTTCATTGGACTTCCTTTTTTAAATTCAACCTATAAAATAGCCACTTTCCCATGCTATTTTTATCTCTATTACCCCAAAAAACAACTTATAACAGCCTTTTATGTTGAGGGATTTCCAATAAATAAAAATGTACTGTCGCAGGCACTCGTGCCCTGAATAGGAGTGACCATTAGGGGGCCTCGTTTTGCCACTTTTTATAGGAGCGAATCGTAATATATCGTAATATGAGGCACAGAGCTCAGGGAAACATGTCTTAACAATCACCTATTAAAACTGGCCAAGCATGATACTCTGGTAACTGCTAGTATCCTGCGTCGTATCAGCGCTCAGAGCCTCGCCCCAAGGTCACCTCACTTGCGCCAGCGGGAACCAGAACGACGTCACACGGAGCTTTCCCGGCATTCATACTTACGCGTCGCGTTTTCGCGCGCTTGAAATTTTTCACTTTTCATTTAATCGCGAAAAATAGATATCGTCATTAAAAAATCTAAAAGCGTGAAATACGTATTCCAGGAGTAATAATCTTTTGAGTTAGGCAATAAAAAAAAATAGGGAACCACCCTATTGCAAACATACGGTATATTATAGGAGATCGAACGACCTACGGCCGTTTAACAGTTGAAAGAAAATACATTCGCTGGGCAAAAAGGTGAGGGGCGGGAAGTTAAAAGGATGACAGTGGGGTGATACACAAAAATTAAGCTGAAACACTATGAAACAAACAATCACGCAAGCTCACTACTCACCTTGTAGATTTGCTTGAAGAAACAAATTTCTGTGTAGGTCCCAATCGCACCCACACTCAGATTTGCGAACTTCTGCTTACGCCAGTGACCCACTCACAACTAAGAAAAAGACAAAAAATAAAAAAAAAACTAGAGAACTCACGCTCACACACACGCACCACGCGGATTGGCTCAGATGAACAAATTTCTGTGTAGGTCTCAATTGCACACACACTCAGATTTGCGAACTTATGCTTACGCCAGTGACCCCCTCACAACAAAGAAAAAGACAAAAAAAACTAGAGAACTCACGCTCACACACACGCACCATGCGAATTTGCTCAGATGAGCAAATTTCTGTGTAGGTCTTAATCACACGCACACTCCAGTTTGTGAAGCTTCCGCTTACGCCAGTGACCCACTCGCGCAAAGGAAAATACGGCGTGTAATTTCAACCACCCCATCACAAAAAATAGCTTACGGACGTACTATATTTCAGTGGGGGGAGGAGGGTGAGGGGGAGCGATGGGGGATCAGGGGAGAGGGGTGACTAATAGGGTAGTTTCCTATTATTTTTTATTGTCTAAATCGAAAGATTATTACGTATTTCACGCTTTTAGATTTTTAAATGACGATATCTATTTTTCGCGATTAAATGAAAAGTGAAAATTTTAAAGCGCACGAAAACGCGACGGCTAAGTATGAATGCCGGGAAAACTCCGTGTGACATCGTTTTGGTTCCCGCTGCCGCAAGTGAGGTACCTTGGGGCGAGGCTTTGAGCGCTGATACGACGCAGGATGCTAGCAGGTAGCAGAGTACCCTTCAATAAGGATTATTAATATCTTATCAAACGAAGAAAACTATCCGACCTTACTCAGTTTAAATAAGTGATTATTGAGAGATGTTTCCCTGAGCTCTGTGCCTCATGCATGCATTGGTAATCTCAGACGATGTAAAACTACTATCTACTCGTATAGAAACTAGGTCCCTGTGACGTCACGTGGAGTGGCATCACATGGGCGCCAATCTGGCTTTTTTCAAATGAGGATAAAATTGACCATTGTCATTCGTCTAAACCGGTATTTCTAAAACTAAATAATTTGTATATTATGAATACACTAATGGTGGGTAACGAATCGCAATCAATGCCTTTCGTTTTCTTTGATGAAGGAAACTACCCTATTGATCTTTGCCCCCCTTGACAAAACTCCTAGTCAAGGCCCTGGGAGTGACCTATTCAGCGAACTCTTATCCTTTGGTTTGGCAGGTGAAGACTTAACCCTTGTGCCACTGAAGCCCTCAGGTTGGTCCTCACCTCAACATTTTCCCTCTTTTATATCTTCTAAGATCCATTTCTTCGCTATCTCCTCCAGTTTTAGTCTTTTTTATCTGATATCAAAATTCATTATGTAAATATTACCACACAGTAACGAGTTATATAAGTGACGAGTATACTTGATTCAATGAAAAATATGATTTTCCTATGTGGGAACTAGAGTACAAACATGTGTATCAGTATAGGCGACCCGCATACCACCCAAGCACCGCCCGAAGCAAATTTCTCTCTCCTACCTGCCAAAATCCCTGTGATTCAATTTTTGCACTTCCAGAAGTGATGTCGAATATTTTGTAATATATGCTTATAACTGTGGTTTTTCAAGACTTTTTCGTCTTGGTGGAGATGCCGCATCACATGCAAACTTTTTAAAAATTTGTGCTATCAAGTTCAAGGGTGAAATTATTAAATTATTAGCGTGATATTGATTGTGTGCGTATTTATTTAAACAACCTATTAATTTTCGTATTTCTATATACAGTTGTTACTTATGTGAACTATTTGTTTATTGTCGAGTTCAGATTATTATATATTTATTTTGTTTATGTTTTACCTAAAGTCAGTGGATAAATGTTGCATTTTGGTTATGTTTCTTATATTGATATGATTTTTTGTAAATGGTGGTCCGTTGAAAATTAAAGTAAAGGGGTGCGTAATCTGATCATTATTGAATTTTATTCAGAGGTTTTCTTGACTTTCATCTGTATCTATTCCCTACGTAGATTATGTGCTTTAATTTCCTCTGATTTAAGTGCAGTCATTGGCCCATTTTATGCTGATGGATTATATAAATGGAATTATGAAACTATTTGATGCGGAAAGGTAGAAAGCCCATTATAGAGTATATAAAATCTGCCACCCGGGGCACAACGTCTATATATCTGTCGCCTATACCGTTGTCGAACTCGTATCCCCTGCCAAGGAATTCGCTGATCAATTTGTGATATGGAATTTCGCCAAGTTTGCGGGAGTTATTTCTCTTTTAAAATGCAAATGGAAGCCTAATGGAATTTAAAAGGTCTTTTCAATTGGATATAGGAGTGAGATTGATATTTGGAGAGTGTTAGTGAGGTCTTTCTATTTCACAGACCTGCGGAATCCTACACTTCCCCACGCGTTTCGGTGTTAGTAGATATAAAGCCGTCCGCTTAATCGGCGATGAAATTTTATTGTAATTGCACGAGAAAAAGTCCCTTCTAGAGATCGCGATTTTATTTGAGTTTGTTCAAGTACATGTTTCTCGGAACACCAAAACTTCGTGGCTTGACTTCCGATTCAGGTGACTTTTCTCGAGCGTAAAATTCATCACTTCTCAAACGGAAGATCTATATAAACGCTGTCACACCGTTTTCCGTAGCAGGCATAACATATATCTTCATATTTATCATATCATATTATCATATTTAACATATATCTCCCGTATAAGTAAATGGTGTTTTCAATTTTAATATTTATGTACAATTATTTCTCTTTCAGGTCAACCTTTGCGGAATCCCTTGAGTCTTGAATCCCTATAGGTCTGGGGTCTTGCAATTATTCGGCTCTAAAATGTTGTAGATTCGAGTTAGGACTTTGATTATTCCAGAGCCGTTCTTGATTTCCAGGTAATTTATTCCATCTTTTGGATACTTTTGTTTTTTGGTCGTTATATGAGCTAAAAGCCTTCATAAGGCAAAATTTAGAACATTTGCGGCATGAAAGAGAAATCGCAGTCCATTTTTTGTTGCTCCTAGTCCTAAATTGACTTTGAAGCCTTATGGCTGAGTGGAGACATTTTTTTCGGCCTAACTTTCTCTTTCACCTACCGCATACTATTCATTAATTGTGATTTCAGATCTTAGTGAACGAGCCCGTTATCTTGCGATCGTTCACTGTTCTTTCCTGAAGTATGAAGCAAATGACCCGAGTGATGTTTAGTGACATCATGGCAAAATTAGCAGTGCCGGAACGCACTTTTGTTAACTTTTTTTAGAAGTGAATTATTAATATGTGTATTTTTTTGTAAGTTACGATTTACATTTTATTACATTTTTTTGTTTTGGTTACCATTCATACCTTTTTGGTTTTGTTTTATGCTCTGGTGATGTTTGATGTTACTACGAAATTTTACAAAATGGGGCCCAAAACTATGGTCGGATTCACTAGAAGGCAGAATAATGTTGTTCACATTTTCTTAAGTATTGTCAGTTGTGTTAGGGTATGCATTTTAGGCAGAGAGACCCATATTCTTCCGTTTCCCGATCCATCGCCTACTTCTCCAACAGTTCGCGGCGAAAAATCGACCTATTCAACGCAGTCAAGTGAGTGTTAAATCATTATTAAGAAAATTCATCCCCCCTTCAACTTCGAGGCAGGGTTTATGTATTCTCGATTTTGGATACGGATAATTAAATAGCTAAGAGTGACACAGACAAAATATTGCCACCACTAAGTATTAGTCACTCAGCAACTGTAATCTTACAATTAGCAGATTTTTGGCCTGACAAACATGCTGTCTCCACCTTCTTCTATCCTCAGCCATCGCCTAAGTTATTTCGAGTTTCTCATATCCTCCTCCTTGTTTCCTTCAGCGCTTCTTCCACTGCCCAGAGGTCGTATTACTTTCGGTTTTTCCTTTTAAACTTCCCTAATTATCGTGTTTTTCCCAAATCTCTCGAAATGGCCCGAGGGGCAGATTAAGTCCTATTTTGGGGGGCGAGGGGGGGGGAGGCGGTTTACTACCTTTCGTGGCGCCTTGGTGGTACGCAAATACGCAATACCTCTTAAAGATATTTGGCTTTTATATATTCACCAATTACCTTTAAAAGTTTTTTATCTGTGGAGGTGAAATAAAAGAATTGCATAGGATAGCCAGATTAATGATCACCGACACAAATTTTCCAGGATTTTTTGGGGTGAGAGGGAGATTTAATATTAGTTGCAGAGCCACGACGTGTTCTTCTGGCGTTTTTTTTAAGTAATGAACATGAAATACAGATTAAATTGATTTTATGCTATTCCATGCTGCTGTTAACAAGTTTTCAACGTTTGCTGAATAATCGTTTTCGAGCGATATTTTACTATGGTCGGAGCTCCAGTCGGGACCTTTTTCGTGAAAACTGCAATAAAAATATTAATATACTGATATAACCTTAGTTATTTATTCTAAAACAAAGCCATAACAACTACATTAACACGTCCTTAATGTCCCAGCCATTCTTTTGCTTCTTACTATTTCGACAATATGTGGTTCCTTGTATAAAATTCTCTTGATTCTATATTTCTCTTATTCTCTACTTACCCCGTTCTTGCACAAGACCAAACACTTAAAACTTTGCTTTCAAATGTTATTAGTTTTTCCGGGAGTTTTTTTGTGGAGGCCCAAACTTCAAGTCAATATTGAATTACGGTTGAATCAATGTTTTTAAAATAATTTTTGGACTTAAACATCAATAATTGTCCTTGTTTAGCTTAATGAGACTCCTATATGATCTTTCTATCACATAGAGTTTTTTTAGTATTTGAGAAAGAACAAATTCAAGTTAAATTTTCATCTTTGCGTTTTTATATACTAAGAATCAGTTTATAAAAGCATTTTAATATTTGTATCCCAGTATTCACTAAAAAAGCACGAATAAATATTCGACTGAGGTAAAACGTAGTTCGGAATCAATTATTTGTCAAACTTAAACTTGTTATTAGCGGCATGAAATATCATATAGTCAATTTAATTGGTATTAACCCTTTAAAAACCGCACCTTTGGTAACTTACCCTTTGGTTTTTATTACTTTTTACGTATCCTACTTATTTTAAAACTAATGAAGAGACCTTATATGAAAGAAAACCCGAACAAAAATGTAAATATGCGTTTTCAAGCATGTTCCCAAATGGTTTGTGTATCCCAAAAGTGAAGTATCTGAGAGTTACGATAACTTCAAGCCTATCGTGGGGATCACTCATAAGAAATATTTGTGGCAGAGCCCTGAAGAAGGTAGTATTCGTCAACCGTATTGTGGGAAGACTTTCAGAGAAGAAAGTGAAGGAGAGGTGCTAGTTCACACTCGTCCGGCCATATCCTGAATATGCACCAAACATGTACGATCCAGTGCGCAGACTTAATCCAATAGACTGTTACCATGGTAATTGAAGTGTGAAGAGAAGCAAGAAATCGTTTCGATTACCAACGTTAGTACTCAAGGATATCAGAGCAAACGTAACATGAGACGCGGATAAATAAACGGTGTATGAAGGCTGCTTCGGAAATATTTTTCCTCAATTTCCGTTACTTTCGATCACTTGCGGTGCATTGCCATGAATGGGGACACGAACTTAATTGAAGCAAATGCATTTTGGTCAATTTTTTGCAGAATTCGTCCAACTTTAACCATTTTTATGCTGTAAATGGTATTAAAATAAAGGCAACAGACGAAGTGTTAAGTACCCAATAATTGCGATAACCTCGACCCTCTCGTGGGGAACACTTATAAGGAATATTTGCGGCACAGCCCTGAAGAAATTAGGATTCTTCAAGCGAATTATGGGAAGATTTTCGGATGAGAAAGAAAAAAAGGTGCTATTTCGCACTCGTCCGACCGCACACTGAATATGCAGCGAGCGTATGGGATTCGGTGCTGAAAGGCTTAATCCGCGAACTTAATAAAATACAAAGGAAAGCTACGCGAATCGTCAAAAACTGCTACTGGCAAACAGAAAGGATTATCAGGTGTGAAAGAAATCATGCTGGGAGTCGCTAGAAACTCCGAGGCTGGGCGCTAGGCTTAGATTGCTTGAGCAATTGAGAATGGATATCTTTACGAGCGACACGGAGAACATGATATTAGAACCTCACTACATTTCCAGGTATGAAAAATTCAGAGAGATATTTCGCGAAATAGATAGGTATGGGAATTCGTTTTTCCCCGGTACGATAAAGCACGTTAAATAGTGCTGGTCGTTTGGGCATTTCCTTTTTGTGTGTTAACAGCTGGTGTCCTAACACCCCCCACCACACGCTTTTAGAGACGGATTGTTAATTAGCATGTATATGTATATTGTTCAAACTTTCTTTTAAACCGTAAAAAGTTACAAAAAATAATGCATGGGCGTACCCAGCGAGGGGCAAGAGGGGGCAGCTGCCCCCCAACCCCTAGAAGCAAAAATCGCAAATGTCGTAAAGGAAAATTATATTTTTTCAAGCAAATAATTTTAAAAACTAATAAAAGAGCTGTTACAATTTCCTTAAAATGTTGATTTCATCCATCTTTTCCATGCTTAAATCTTACCTACGACTTGAACAACCATGGCTTGCCCCCCCCCCCCTAGTTTTGATCCTGGGTACGCCCTTGAAATAATGCGCAAATTAGAATTAGGTGTTAATGTGAAGATTGTGTGGATTTAACATGCTACCTTTACGGCTGCAGAGAAAAATAATTGATAAACGGTATATTTTTCCTGTGAAAAGTTCTTTTGACCGGTTACACCTTAACTTAATCTAGCTCATTACTACAACGATTTCCTGGTCTCATTTCGAGAGTTCAGCTATCCTCCTTTCTAATATCTCGGCTGCAACGTTTATGTCGCCTCTCCATTCTTTGATGGCTTATCTGAGGGCTCGGCCGATTCGATTTTTCAAACTAAACATAAGGAGCGTGATTACTGAGAGGCGCTGGAAAGCATGGCAAGGGTTATCCAGCCAAATGATATATCCGTCGAAGGAAAAATTCAAGTGACGCCTGATGTTATCAAAAGTTTCCGAGTAAAATTGGTATGTTCCGTTAACCATTCTGGGAATAACTTGTAAAATCGTGTTCTAGCTGACGAAATTGTCGTAAATCATGAAGGATACGGGTGAGGTATTTGAGATCAAGATTGGGAAAGAATCAAATTTGTTTTACGGCCGTGAGAGCGGACAGAGAAACGATATCCTTCTTTTTAACATCTGAGCTGGAGCTGTATCTACATACACGCTCCAGAAGAAACGAAAATTGTCCCAAGAAATATCCTATGGTGATTTACTGGCCGTCGCTGCGAGAACCTATTATTCTTCCGCTCTCCCTCGTATCTCACAGAATCCTTAATCAAATCCTCCTCCTTAGGACCGGTGGGTCCCCAGCCAGCCGAGCTCCCACTCCTCCTCCTAACCATCCTCCTACACATTCTACGCAAGCTACGCTACACGCGTGTCTCGAACCAAGCCTTCCCCGAAGATAGGCCCGCCCGTCAGACTAGAGACCTCTTCTCTCCCCCTCGAAGCTCGATGCGGATCTATACTTCCTTCCCCCGCCGCCGATCTTTCCTGCTCCTCCTCCTGAGACCCACTGTCAGTCCCGCCAGCACAGTCGCCTCGGCGCCGTCTCCGAATTGGATTGAGGAGAGTATTTTTTCCGGATTTTATTTTACGTGTGAGATTGGTCCAAATAAGAGTGTTTAGTGGTGTTTCGTTGAAAACTCCCAAGTGCTTCACCACGGATTGGAATGCAGGCCGTGCCTCCGCCATGCCCCCGCCTGCCGGCGGCAGTCGTGGCATCGCGGCCGGAGTGGCCCTCGCACCACGCCGAGACGATCAACACTGCCGGCACCGAGATCATGAAGCTCCTTCACCGATGCGCCGACTCTCACGGACTGAGGAAACAGGTGGGTAGCGGGCTCACTCTTTCACCTCTTGCTTCAGCCGTTCCCATGGCAATCCGCTGGAAAAATCATATGTACCATGTTATCTCTGACGTGCCACGCTTGTTTTTGTCAACAAACATGGCATTCAGGATAGCGTTGCCTATTAAATTGGATGTATCCTTCATGAATTGTCTCTTATGCCTCAAGAAACAATGAGCTGTCGAGAAAGACGGTGAAAAATAGGGTTTTAGAGAACGTATTATCGTGAAAGAAGCCGTTGTGAAAAGAATGAAGGCGTACAATGGATAATCTCCAGATTTAATGAATATAAATAGCTTCAATTGAATGAACACTAGACGATAAACTTAATGTTCAGAATCGTAACAAGAATTTATCCATATTTTTCTTATTCGGGTCTTATTGATTATTGGATTGTATAGTTATTGCTCTGCTATAGTTGTAGTTCGTTTTTTAGTGATGCTTTAGGATATATCAGATTAATTTGGTGCATGTATATGCAGGGATATCTACTCGCTGATGCTGATGGCTCATTTCTCTCAAAAGCTGCAACTTCCCCCCATCCGATATATTGCCAGCGTTTTAAAAATCCCTCCCAAGTTTTTCATTCCCTCCAAAAGTTTTTCTTTGAGGTAACTTGTGCCATACATCCCCTCTGGCGGCGGCCCTGTGGGTACGCATGTAATTGAAAACAGTAGAACCGTTGGTGTTGGTGTAAAGTTTAATTAGGTAGATAGAACTACCGGAGAAAACAGAGGCCGTAGATGGGGCGAATACTGAGCGGGGAGGAGATTTTAAAATCGGTGTTCGAGGTAAGAATGTCAAGTAAGCGAGGGTGGCGATGGAAGAGAACGGAATTTCTGGAGAGAGTGGGCCTAAATTAGGAGAGGAGACAGGAATAAGTCGCATAATGCTCCATGTCTCAGGTTAGTACTGAAATTTTAATAATGCGAGCTCGGAATTAGAGAAGGGCTATGTTGCATACCTTAAACGGTAGAGTAGGTTAATGATAATATTTTGCTTGATTATTTGTTCTCATAGTACGATAAACTTCCCTTTCTTAATGAAAATTTTATGTTTGTACTGCAAGGTGCGTACCATAGGTAATGCGATCAAATTCATAAAAAATCAATTTCGAATATATTCGCACAAATAATAAAAAAAATCTTCAAAATAGGCGTCGATACACTTCTGGAGGCAGTGTTTCCATGCCTGGAAGGCCTTCGCTAGATAGTCCTTTGGAGCCGAGGTAATAGGCACCTGGATGCCTTCATTCGTGACCCGATATTTTCCTTTCATGGCTCCCTTTAACACAGGGAACAAAAAAAAGTCTGTTACTTTTGGAAAGAGGATTTTATAATGCCTTTTAAATAAAATAATCACAGTTACACCCGCCATCATCATTATCACGGTTTACATTTTGCGTTATTAATCCATGTGCAATCCCCGCTCGGACTGATTGTTATCTTGCACTCCCTGCAGGACGCCGTAGCAGGTGTGCAAAGTGGGGAAGTGTAGTCGTAGATTTCCTTTGTGCTTGTGCGCGCGTTGAAGTCTCCGGTCCGATAAGGGTGGAGCGTGGTTGGTTGGTCAGCCTCAAGGCGCCGCACTCCTCTCCATGTGGGGGCGTTGGGGGACCGCTTGTGTGTTTTGTGGGGTAGGGGTCCTGGGGGAAGTTGACGACGTGGGTGTGTGGTTGTGTGTGGGCGGACTTCCTCGCCGTCGGTCTTCCCTCTGCTTCCTCCCCACACTGCGCTTCCTTGCCCACTTCCTCTCCAGAACTCACTTGCTGTCCCCTCTTCGAATTCCTTCGCTGCTGTTTTTCTTCCGCCCGAGAGAAACGCTAGCTACTCAAGTAGTTGGGAGAAAGTCCACCGACCGCTTGCCACCTCTGGACGGTACCGATAGACAGGAATGTAACGAGCAGGGAAGTCAGTGGGTGGGGGGGGAGGGTGAAAAATCCCCGAAATGTTTGGGAGGTACGGTCTTAAGTGTGTCTCCCAAATGAACTTAAATCCCTGATGACATTTTTTCATGCTTCAGCTCTGTCGATCGGATGCACTGAGCGGTTTTTTATATATTTTTTTTAATTTAACACCACCGAAAAAAGCACTATTTGGCCTTTAATTAGGGGTTTTCATAAAAAAATACACGAACATCCATGTGCTGGATAGGTGCAACCTACCCAGGCAAGGGACTCAAACCCGTAACCTTTCAGTTTGGTAGGAAAGGATTTCACTCCGCCTTTACCGAGGATAGCGAGGCATGATATTGTGAGGGAAGTCAACGAGTTGTTGCTTTCATATGACTTGATATGTTTGGGTATGTTATTGAAGCATTGTAGATAATTCATACCCGAATATCTATGGACGGTTAAATGTGTAACAGGTGTTATTTGAGTTATCGGGGTGTAACTTTGTCCACCCTAATCTGGTGAACACTGTGTATAGTCCCTTATTCCAGTCGTCTTACACCAAACGCGAAAGGGCAGAATTATTGAAGGTAAAGATTTTGATTATCTTATCGTAATTTAAATTGATTAAATGGGCTCTTCAATTGGGACTGAACGCTCGCACCATTTGTTTTTCTATTGGCTTGGGTAGAATCGAACGGTTTCGAAAAGTTGATTTGGGGTATAGTAGGAAACTACGCCAATGCTAAATATTTTGTGCTGTGCATGTAGCAAGTAGTACGTTTTGGGCTGAAGATAATGTGAAGATTCTATGGTCGGCTGCTGAGAAGATGAATGCAGTGGTAAGAGTGACTATTAACTTTATGTTATCGAGGATGTGTTAAAACTAATTTGATATTTGCTTCTCATTTTAGTATTGATTCCAAAGTAAAGTTAAAAACTAATGTCGTATTTGAATTTATTTACACCCCATAATATCAAGGCCATCGATCGTTACAACCAACAGACCAACTCTATCCTTATTTATCCAAACACAGGAGCCTCCAGAATACTTCATTCAAACGTCTGAATTCAAGTTTTACTCAGAGCAAGAACAGTGCATAGCCGCAGGCTTGTATGCTTGCTGAAATTTTATAATGGAAAATCGTTTTTTTGACGCATCTGCCAAAAATTCATCCAATGCGTTAAATTCTTGCGACACACTGAAAGCGAGCGCCCAAAGCAAAGTGAAAAAAAATAATTTTTAGTTTTTTTCCCTATTTTCCCCCAAAAATAGAACACTTTTACAATTTTGGTCGTCTACTAGACATGCTTATATTATTCGCAAACGTGCAGCTCATATTTAGCGATTGATTAGAATAACTGCTTGTGTATGTTCTTCAGTTTTAGATTGCTGCAGTTTCAATCTGAGGTATTCCATGATGTTAAATTCTCTGCCGTGCTGCGAAAATTTAAGGTAGACATCTTCTAGAGGAGGTAGAAAGGAGTATCCGCTATGGTATTTTTGTAAACATCAGGGTTATATGATAATGCCTATGCTGTTTTCCTCATGTGTTAATGCGTGAGCTGACGTTTCTTAGAATATGTAGGCGGTTTCATCCAATTGGAATCACTTGTAGGCAAGAGTAATTAATTTTTTGTCACATAAAGATGTTACACAGACCAATGTAATGGCCTAACAACTTCTCTACTTGTCAGTAATTACCCCTACATGAGCAATATTAGCCAAAATTCTTAAGTCTATGAATTGAAAGCGTAGAGGACAAAAGTTATTCCCTTGGAAAACCTGAAATCTAATATTTTTATTTGCTACTTAGTGGATATCTTGTGCATCATTATTTACACAATTCATGTGAGAAAAAATTCCAGTGTTTCTGTATTTGTAATGCCCATTATTCGCATGAATTATACGCAATATTGGAGAGGAAAACAAAAAAAGTGGCGAATAACTGTCGTGAAGCACCAGTATTTCGTTACGTTCCTGCTATTGACACGTAAGCATATGCAGAGACGCTGTACGGGCTTTTTATGCTCTTAACTGCTGTTGCGTTTTGCGCCAGTAAGTAGCATTTTCAAATCATAAAGGATAGATTAAATGAAGTATTCTTGCCTCTAATGTCGAATTATCTCAGTATTATTACTTGTGCGGTGCTTTTACGTTATTATTTCCATAGCGATTTTTTTTAGCGACTCGAGAACTTTTGACTAAATCGGGGAGTATTAAATGTGAGTGGGTTAAAACTTGTCATTATATCGTCTTCTTTTAATTTGGAAAATTAGATAAAATCACTTCTGTCGCCGCATTGTAAATGGAGATGCCATTTCAATGACTTTACCATTGCAATTTAGAGGGGAACAGTCGCGGAAGTTATCTCTCCAACATACTCTTTATAGCGTGTGCGATGTAGAACGCAAGCATTTTGTATTATTTAGAATTATGGATAGAAGGATGCCTATGGAATATATTCCTTATAATAGCGTGTCACAGGGTAGCATACCAAGAATCTCGCGAGAAACGTCGCAGAAAGGCGATGAAAGGGAGCATTGTTATTCTTATGGCCATAAAAAAGGGTGTTATACATCTGTTTCACGCCGTATTATAGGTCACTAACTCTCAAAAAGTTTTGATGCATGAAAAAAAAGTCTGTTAGAATGTTTTTTTCATATTTTTATCAGAGAGAATCGTTTGTAATACTGCGTAAGTATGATTTAATGTTATACATACACATGTAGAGGGAGCGTGGTAGCCTATGTGGAAGATTATTCGGCCGTTGATCGAGGGGTCCCGCATTCAAGTCGAGGGTGAAGCATTCTGACCCACCCCCTTAAAAAAATCTTCGAATCTCGAGGTGGCTCAGGGATGTGAATTGAAGCCTGAATATGTGCATTTCAATTGCCTGTGGCCTGGTCCGAGCTGAGCTCTACCCTTACCTAACCAAACCAATCTTCGTATTGAATCACTAACCAGTGAAAAGCTCTTAACAAGTGAATGAGAAAGAGTCACTTGTTACAGCTTTAAATTTGTGACTTAAGTCATAAATACGTTCAGAGATTGCATTACCTGCCGAAGAATTAACCACAAACTTCTTATGAAACATTCATTGCTATTTAACTCTTGGGTCATTTAATTTTGCGTCTTAATTATGTTTAGTTTTCTCGTCTATTTCATTTATAACATTTTACCCTTCCACGTGCGTGCAGCACGATATGGTTTCGCAACCAACACCTCATGATTGATCACCAATCCGTTTTATGCAATTACTCCGCTCATTTCTTTATTGAATTGATTAGTGCCAGTCCTGAAGCACGTGAGAAGTGCCTCATCATGCTTGTTATTCTAAAAGTATATTAATGATATCCCGTAACTGACGGGAGGTAGAGCTCCTTCACTCACTAACGACATGATGTGGGTTTATCCAGTGGATTGCGAAACGTACCTACCGTATATTTGCTTCTTCTGTGTCAACCGTTCGAAGTTTTAGTTTTATTGAGAGGCTCGACTTCCAGAAACCTATTTGTGGAGTTTTTTTGTGCCTCCTACTTCAGAAAACATTATTTCATGAGGATATTTGAAGATTTTAACGGTCTAAAGTATTCGCATTTTTTCTAGTTTTTGTAAATCTGTAATGCTTCGCTCATTAAAACAAGATACGGGCAACGGTAAAAAGTGATTGCTTCAAACTGCAGTTTACCTTGAAATCTCTTGTGGGCAATTTTATTGCGCACATGTGAGGACGTCTAACTTAGCTTAGCTCTATGTAAAAATTATATATTGTGACTTAATGGATTTCATTTTTGAAATCCTGGAATGTCTCTTAAGTTTACCTGTAGTTAGTTTTTAAGTTACATTCCTTTTTGAAAGCATACAATTTGTTTAAGGGTCTTAAAATATCACTGAGAAAAATCGTGTGCAAATAAATATTGTGCCGCATTTATTATGCATTGAAACATTATTAATTTAGTTTCGAAAAAATCTCGATCGGATTTGGAAGAGGGTTCCTTTTTCGCTTGCCCGAAGTCTAGGTTTAGAGAATGCGCATTCTCTTATTTTAATTATTAGTCACGAATTGTGGATAAATGGAAATTCAGTGGATCAGTCCATGTTCCTCGCCTAGGTAACATGTTACTCAAGTGAATTCCGTTGCTGGTTCATGCTGGCTATTAAATTTCAATTAATGAGGGTTTTTTTGTTAGACCATATGTGTGGGTAAACGATCGGGTCATGCATATTTCTGCATCATAAATTTTTGCTTGCGCACACTCATTTTTTCTCTGATCATCCATAATCAGGACGTTCGGTTGGCATGCTATTCAATCTGAATCTCTACAATTGAGATCATTGACACCAATGGTTGGATACACCTGTCGTACACCCGAATGCGAGTTATTGGGTGCAGCAAAGTTTCCAGGTAGCCTATGGGATGGTGTTGGTAAGATTATATGTTACTGAAGCAGTAACATATAATCTTACCAACCCCTAAATTACCCTATAAAAATATGTGATAATCCCCAATATTTATTTGTCAGCCTCTATGATTGGAATTAAATAGCTCGTAATAAATTCTGCAGGCACACTGAGCCTAACTGCGACAAGTTTTGGTGTCACTTTTGAGTAGAAATGCTATCAGCGGACTTCATTACCATTTGTCCCCTTTCTCATTCAATGCATTGGCCTATATTGTGATCGATTCTGCAAATATTCAGATTTCCGTTTAAAGGACACTTGCTAGAGGTGGGTTGATATAGTCGCGTGTTTTCTCACGATTGTTTACTTATTTTCGGCTTTTAATGCTTTTATAAGTTATTTAATCAACAGTATCGCCCTATGATCGCCTAGATTGTCTTTTCAACTTTTATTTTGTATAATAATCGTATAATTTTAATCGTTTTTCATCTACCTACCTTTTATTGTTGAAATTATGTTTACCGAATTCCAGGTCATATCTTCATGTGTCGTCATCCTATTTATCGCACTTAGTCATATATATCTGATTCTATTGTTAATGAATTTTATAGCCAACCTCAGGTAGTCTGAAAAAATCAAAGACGTAATTAACATGGTTTCAGGAGTCGTTATTTCCAGCTATGTTCATTATTATGATTGAGCTCGTGGGAAAAATTAATCCCTGCTGTTCTTTTCGGATTCCGTCTTGTATACCAAAAATGATTAAAAATGGATATTTTCCTTTTTTTGCTGTTTTAATGAAAGTTACGATTTAGTTTTCTCGGTCATTTATTGAATTGAATTTTCATCTCAGCCATATCATAAATAGACTTGTTTCGTTACAACGATCGGGTGGTAATTGGATGAAAGAAATACAACTGCTGTGATGTCTCATAGCCGTGTTGTCTGCCCTTTTAAAGAAGTCCTTTTCTCTGCTATCTCCACTAATGTTTCCATCCTTCGAGTCGTATGCGGTATGGGCCTCATCTATGTCCATTCAGCAATTTGTTTTTATCTATGCCTCCCTTGTTTTAGGACAATTATTTGCCAATATTTCATTTGGGTCTCAAGCAGTGGCGGATACAGAAAAAACTCGAAGGGGGCGCAAAAGATATGTTGACCTACCTTTACTTTTATAATAGTAAAAAATAATCAAGTCACATGCAAGTTTAAGAAAGTTTTATTAAAAATATTATACGCTTATAAAAGACAATTTCGTTAATGCGGGCGGCCCCAGAAGGGGGACTATGAATCCTCCACTGGTCTCAAGCTACCTACTGAGCGAGTAAGAAATGAAATCCCAACCGAGTTTGTTCCAATTATTTAGGGAAGATTAATCACATTTTACATATTAAGATGCTTATGTTTACATGTTTTTTAGCTTCATTTTGTAATGGCAAAAATGGTAATACATAAATAAGTACCGTGTGTGCTACGATGTCTGTTAGTTTAACTAAGCAATATCTGTATAATGAATAATATTTTCAGCGCCTCTAATGGTGAACTGTTTAATGTAACTATTCATTGTTTTTACGGAAGGGGAGTAAGTTGGTTTTATCGAAATATCATAAAGAAAATGCGATCTATAAAGTTAAAAAAAAGGATTATATTTGCATCATCTATCTTGATAATTTACGGTGAGAATAATCGCGAGGCCTCTCGATCTTGAAATGAAATATTTTAATATCTTAATAACGATGTTGAAGTATTTTAATGTGTCTCGCGTTTGCAGAAAAGCAATTTTCAGGCCTTCACTAGGGAGAAATTCTCGTTTATAGAAGTTCAATCTTCACAATTCCTTGTGATAGCTCGCCTACCCGTTTACCATACCATTTTCAAAGTAAATTTCGTCGTTGTGATAGCTTTTGATAAATCCAATCTAGCCATAGTGTGCCGATGTGTCATATTGCACGTAGTAAAAGTCTTTTCTTTTTGCGCATTCACGTTTTTCAGGATTGACCCAATGTGGTTGATCTCCAGTCTTTTGTTTACTTTGCCGTTTTTTCTCCGCGTTTCCCTTCTCCTTCGCCTTATCTTCTGCGCCGTTTTCGATCCACACAGTACCACAGCCGTGTGTTCCCCAAGCATTCCTGCTCCTTATCAACCCCTGCTCTCAACAATCCCTACCGTTGTTCAGCTATTCGCGTCGTGGATCGAAAGATAGACTTCCCGCGCGGCATAGTGGAGTGTTTTGTCGCTGCGTCGTGGTCTTTTCGTCGTAGTCTTTTCCGGATCTTGCTCAAAATAAAAGTGAAGAGGGAGAAATATCGGTGGCGGTAATGTTTTGTGTGCCGGTGATAACGCTCGCTTCTCGTTCGTGACTTCGCGTATTTATTCTGTGAGGGAATTTCGCCGAGATTTTTTTTTGCTGTTGTGCGTTTAACGATTGGAGTTATTTTTTTGTGTTGCCGTTGCATTCTTATCGGTACCATGCTTTTTAGGGGCGTATTTTTGTTTATGTGGTTTTACGGTTTCCGTAGTATCATAGTATGGCTAAATGATCCCATGGTCATTTTGTACATTCTGTCTGTAGGGTTATGATATTAAAGGTTGTTTTCTATAATGTTTTGGAATATTCGAATGAGCGAAAGTTTCCAGACTTTTTCTTTAAAGTATTCCGAAAATGTACGCGTTTTTCGCGATAAATTGTGTTTTCAAATTTGGCAGTGTGCAATTGAGAGGTTTTAACTGCGTTCCTGTGGTCATTGCTATAATTTGTTGAAACTTTGTATTGTAGCTCCGTATTAACTTTCTTTTGGTGTAGGCTGGATTTTACCATTGCTTAGATTTTTGGAGTCGTTTTTTATTTATATTTAATTATTTTAACTGAATTTATTTTTTTAAGTTCCTTCCATATAATATAATTGCTGAAATTATGAACTGTGAATGCATATTGATGAACATTTTTGTGTTATTATGTGGCAGTGTGGCAACCATTGGCTTTATTGATAGATAAGGTTGGAGCTCATTTCATTCTAAGTTATAATATGCCTTTGAAATTCAGAATAATGAAGGAGATAGCAGGTTGTCCTTTCCCTGCAAATTACCATGGAGCATTCTCGCCTAATCTCATCCTTATTCGTGCACTTACCAGGGGAATGTAGTAGCATATTTACCTATCAATTGGGCTTCTTCTCCAACAGAATATAACTCATTTATAGCATATTTCTCTTAGTGGCTGTTTAAACAATTGTGCGTCATCGAGATGAGAACTGCAATTGCAATGATAGGATATTAATGTGCTTTTAAGCAACCATATTGTAATTAATTACATTTCCATTAATGTAAAACTGCCTTAAACGGTGTATGGCAAATAGCAATAATAATTTTCATGCTGAAACATTCCTCTTGGGTGTTTGGTACAAGAAAAGAGTAAAGTGACACTTTAAATTACGGGGAACATTTAAATAATATACAGTAGCATTCAACTCATCTCGGTTTTTAAATTGTTATTATTAAATAAATTGTTACTAGTCGACCATAAAGCCGGGTGGTAACATAAAATCAGGAAGTACATAAAGACAAAAATATAAAATGCAAAGTACCAGCTAGGTTGATAGGTTTCAACACACAAAAATATACAAAAACCAAAATACAAAACAAAATACTAAGTACAAAATAAAATTTTAAAAATACCTCAAAAAACAATTTTTTACACAATACATGTCTACATTTACATAGCCCTCAAAATCCATTTTTACACAATAATATACGAAAACAAAAACGAAAAAAACATGAAAGGCCAAATTTAAAAAAATAAACGTTTAGAAGAGCCCTCAGAATTCAATTTTATTTAACCTATTGATAAATATTTTAGCGTTAGTTGGGAAGGGCTCAAAAAAAAATTCCTCCGGTAAACCATTCCTATCCTCTATCCCCCGATGTAGGAAGGAAAATTTTAGTCTATTTGGCGGCTGCCTTGGAGCCTTAATCTTACAATTATGATCCTTCCTCGCCAGATAACTTGGTCCTTTTAACCGCTTTGTTAGGTCCCTCCACGCAGGATCACCACTGTAAGCTTTAAATATACACTTCAAGCGTACTTTCTTCCTCCTTGACTCTAAAGATCTGCTCCAATGCGTGAAAAAACGGCTGTATTCTCAAAAGATTATCTTAAAATTGAACGATCTGCTTTCTTTCACGTGCGGCTGAACATGCACGTAAATGTTCTTCGGGATAATGAGACAGCATTGTCTCGGCGGCGTTGGAACGGAGGTTGTTTTGTGAATGACGTTTGATTCATGAAAATATCCCGACCACCAATATCAATTCAGGCTTTCATTAAGACGCTATCTGAGGAATCATGTTCCTACGTCGTCGAGGCATGCATTGTTTTAGCTGCTTATGCACCGAGTCTTGAAAGGGATGGCCGTCAATTATATTTTTTCTCTCCTCCGGCTGGCCCTGATTTCCTAATCAACGACTATTTCGTCAATCCATTGTTCTGGCAGCAGTGCCTCTTTGAGACTGTGCGGCCTCATCTCGACGTCATATAAGCCGAGGCGTTGGGCCGCCGATGAATGTTAATAACGCAAAAATATTTGAGGTGCCTGATTTTTTTCCCGCGCTCGGACTCGGGGCGTAGTGTTCCATAACGAGGACACGCAAGGAACGCCAAGTGTGCTGTAATATACTTGAGTACACATGGGCTGTTTGCGGCGTTGACATTGGATGGGAACGCCATTGGAAGTAGTTGTAACTTTCGGATAATAGAATTGCAAACTAGAAGTGCCATGACGGAAGCATAGTAACTATGATGAGGATCGCACACGAAGGAAAGTTCTTTATTAGAACAGGTATAATCTATTTAAGGTAAATAGACCTGGAAATCCGGGAAAGCCAGTGATTTTTCGAAAAAAATTCAATATTTCCTGGAAACTTTTTCAGCCATAAATGCATCATTTTTATTCCATTATACGTTACGATGATATTTTACGATACATTGCTATTTTTCCATCGCTTTAAACTGGAGTATACACTATTACTCTACTTTGGGCGCGAATCAGCATAAATAATGGTGTTTACCAATTTTACGGAAAGACATGCAAGCAAAACTGCATTGCTGTACATCTTATATTAAGGAAATAAATGTATATGTCATATTATATTGTAATTTTAAAGTATGCATGTATCAAAAAACAAATTCACCAGCCCATTAAGACTTTCCTTTTGCCTTAAATTATCCCGTAAAACTCCCATTGAATGATTTAGCAACAGTATATGGAGTAAAGAAGATCGTGTTTAAAATGTCTTGCCCTCACAAAATTATTTCCGCTACCTAATTTGTTGGTATTTTAGGAACGCGATTATTTTTCAAAAGTTCAGATAACAAGTTTTCAAATACCTGGAAAACCTGAAAAGATGAGGTAATAAAATAATTCAAATATTGTGATACCATGATGAGTGAATAATCCACTTGAATGGGTATTTTAATTTATGTTTCGATCACTAAGGAATATTTTTCCTCTTATGCAATTTTCTGTTCTTTCGTAAGCTTTAAATTTGCGCGAGGAACTTATTTCTCGATATTGGAAATTGTGTTAACCATTGAAATTTGATTTAATCTATGTAAAGCTGAAGGCTATATCTCAATTAGATGAATTTTTTCCCGCTTTTAAGGTAACCCGTTTGACCGGTCGTATTCGGATTTTTTCCAAATATTATTTAAGATCTTTCACCATCACCTTGACTTTTTTGAGATTATACAGAAAAGAACCTTTTCAAATTTTACAAATTTTTAAATGTGAAATTGTACCTTTTAGAAAATTTGTACTACTTAATTTTATTTAAGCAATGCGCTAAAAAAGAATGCCGCACTTTTTAATGTAAACTCCTTTAAAACATTAACAATCATCTTGAAATTTTCAATGTGTATGAAGGAAATCTTTCTTATTATTTGTTTTTTTTTATTTTACCAAGTTTGCCTCTGTATTCCATTCCCGCAGGCGTAATATTATTGCATTTGGGATACGAACAGGTGCTGTCGAGGGCCTTGTTTCTACTCCTTGAAAATTACATGATGATAACTTAGGTTTTAAACGAGCAATTCGTCGCGAAAAAAACAAAATGCGATCTGTCTGCGACTATTGAGTCCGCTTAGCGCCAAAAGGCACGATAATATCCATTGGCGTTATTGTATATCTCGGGGGAGGCAATTTCTTCCGCAAGCGCTAGAGGCCCGTGGAGTCACGTGTGAAATAGTCAATTAGCATCTTACTCAGGGAGTGTGGCGCCTTGCGGCGTGGTCTCAAATGCTGAGCCTCAATAGCCCGCGTCGGAGGAGGTGCCCATATCCCCATCATGTCGCCGAGGACGTCGGCCGGCTTGGAACATGCATGCCTGCAAGGGCCCCCTTCGGTGGGGAGATGAGTGGGTTTCGCTGCGAGGGCTGCAGGGGATGGGGCCGACGTTGTGTTTTCCATTCCGAACCTGCCGCGTTCGACGTCGGCGTCCGCAATGCGTGTTTTGAAATTTACTTTCCCTTCGGCTGCGACACGAAGGGGTGTTTGTGTTCTTGTCGAGGGCTTTGCCTCGGCGTCTCCCAGTAGAAGATGTCGACCCCGGAGGATCAACCACCTTTGTAAGGGTGACGATGTATTACACTCCGTGTTTTTCTCACCGGAGGTTGCTTTCGACTGGTTGCGATAAAGCTCACCTCGAGTGACCTTAGCATATACAGGGCGGAGAAATATTATGTCTCGAAATTTTAACCTTGGATAGCTGATACTTGCAGGAACCAGAATTACTGATAATGTTTATGTCGAAAAGGCACTATTTTTGAGCTACAGAAACTTTGAGCCAAGCGTCTCGATTGGCTGCGAGTTTTCCCTTTTGCCGCATTCCTTGGATATGTACTACATCGCGATCATCTGAAGACAAAACTTTCGAAGTCATGAGTTGTCCATGGCATTTGGTTACAGGGTAAACTCGCGGCCAATCGGAAAGCTTGTCTAAAAGTTTATGTAGTTGAAAACGGTGCGTTTTCGCCAAAAACATCAGTAGTAATTTTGGTTCCTGCTGGCGTCAGCCATCCAGTGTTAAAATTTCGCTACACAATTTTTCTCAAGCCTGTATAGTGGCTGCATGACTTGTGCTGAATGGTTACGCGGCTAGCGTAGACTGCTGCCAAAGTTGTGCCCATAGGCTGCACTGATGTTTAGTTATTTTTGGTGGTATTTCTTACTGGGAGGAGGATATTCAGAGCGGATCTTCGTTGGATACGTCTTTCCTGAGCGCGTGTTCAATTTTCACATTTTCCAAACTAATATCTTTCTTCGCTGAACGCAGTATAATGAGTTAACTCTTGCATTGTCTTCTTAGGAGAACTTTTGAAGACTTCGGTTAGGTATCTGGTGGTCTACCTTGAATGGACGTAATGATTGTTTGAACGCGCATTCGCGCAACACTGTATGAGCGCAATTCGTGAGATTTGTGTTCTGGAAGCGTGGCCGCTGATGGAGTAGGATGAGATTACGCTAAAGGCATTTGAGATGTGGGCATGGAAGAGAATAGATAAGGCTAGATAGACGAAGAGGATGAACGAGTAAGTGCTCGACATTCTACGTGAGGGAAGGGCCCCGCCAGAGGACACAAGAAGGTTTTGCGTTCAGGTTTACCCAGGAGTATTGGGATGCAGAAAACCATAATGGAGTGATTGAGTGGTTGAGTAGGGAGGCTGAATGAAGAGAAAAAATGTACAGTGGTCTCTCGGTAATCAGGCAGATATCTGACCAGAGCACTACCGGATTACTGGAAATCACTTATAACGACGCAATTATACGGCATAAGCTAAGTTTTATTTTATTCACCCATATTTTTAATATATAGTATTTTACCCTAAATTAGTTCATACGCGCAATTGAAGTTTTATCGGAAAGTAAAACTACGAAAGGGAGATCCGCTATGAATATCCTCCTCCCAGTTAGAAATACCCCCACAAATAACTAAACATCAATGTAGCCCAGTGGCATAACTATGGGGAGGGGGATGAGGGGATATATCCCCCCAGAGCCTCAGAGAAATCAAAAAATAATTTAAATTTGTCTGGATTTGATATATACAAACTGCGTCTGCTTAAAGTTAAATTTTAAGTGTCAAAATGATGTAAAATGCATTTTCAGGCATGTTAGTTTTCAAAATTTTTCCTCATATCCCCGTTTCCTAGGGGGTTGCCCCCACTAACCCCATCATTCCCCCCAAAACCCCCATATCCTCCGCTAAAGCCCCCTCATCTATATAATAGTAATAATAAGAATAAAGTAAACTAAAGTAAAGAGCATATTCCAAGTTACGCCACTGGTGTAGCCGATGGGCGCAACTTTGGCAGCAGCCTACACAAGCCGTGTAACCAATCAGCACAAGTCATGCAGTCGCTATTGTCCTCATTATTCCATTGAAGTGGAAGTCCCCTCTCAGTAAGCACTACTTCCCCTATTTTCTGAGTTGGACCAGGTTCACCCGTGAAGTAGACTACTCGAAATTACTGAGCTACTCACTTGGTAGCTGCAGGTATAAAAACTCGTATTACTAGCAGGGCCAGAGAGGTGAAATGCCGGATTATAGAGGGAGTACTCTAACAGGATAGAATGAAGAGTACATGGTCTTACGCCAATTAATTTTTGACGGTCAGTGTGGAAGGATAACCCTGGCAATAGGCCATGTTGATCCGATGTTCAACGTAAACCTGTTAATGCTATGAAAATGTACGGAACAGCACTCCAACGCTGGGAAAACTGTTGTAAAGACCTTGGTAGTGACTTTTGAATTCGTTATGAATAATTTATATTCCAAATGGAAATGTCCTCCTGAGTTATAAATTTTATTCTGGGCCTCGTCGAAACACTTCAGTTCTAAAGATGGAGTGAGTTTATCTCGGAACATAAAGAGAAGTTAATGGATTGAATGAAAATTTACGGCTCTCATTTCTCTCCCGAAATTAGTCTTTATTTCCATCGTTATGTTGGTTCCCCTTTGTAAAATCTAAAATATCATTTTCATTTTATTGATATCCTATTCAGAATTCCATTCAAGCCAGTTGAATGGCATCTTATTTCCCCCTGGCTTCCATCTCACTACTTGGCTTTAACTGCTGAAAATAGATTAGATAGGATAATTTAGCAGCCGTTGGTATTTAAAATATTCTTTAATCGGGGTATACACATTTGAAACTTTATTTCTTCCTTGGTGATAGCCTGTCACTCGTCGGGTTATGGACGTTTTAGGTTATGCTTATATTAACTTTTGCATTGGGAGGAGAACCATCAATAATATTTTACCGACTAAGTTATTATCTATCATACGAAAAGGCGTTTATAGTTTCGATTTTTTCTTAAAGCTATCAACCTTTAGGGGTTAAGCGTTTTTCTTTTCATTAGTTGATGTGGGTTTTCTGGTGTTTCATTGCTACGTATTTGCGGACATTGTGGATGTACGTTAATACTTTTTACTCGTATTTTTTCTCTACATTTCTCTGCATCTCACTCGTACTCTTTTCTCTAAATTACCCACAATATATACCAATCTAATTCGAATACTAGAATTTATCGTGATTTAATGCGAGAACTCGCAGAACTTGGCGAAGACTGAGTGGTTTTCAAGTGGTCCGCTTGACTTTCTAGAAAACCACTCCTTAAATAAATCCCTCCTATGGAAGAGAATAGTGGTAAAATGTAAGGTAATATCAGTAGTATTTCGCAGCCAATGGCTTCTACTCAGCGATAATGTAGCAATAAGGACTCGGTAATATTAAAAAAAAGAATAAGTGATATCACTGTCGTACACTTGTCTCCTTTTCATGGCTTAAATTAGTCATTTTTGAATCCTTGAACTTGTCTTATGAAAAAATGTGCAGGAAAGTTAAGCTGAAAACTGTGGTCTTCTGCGTTCTTTCTCCCTTGCATTGAACATGTTCAGTAGGCCGGCCCTTATTTTTCATAATTGCGAAAAGTTATGTTTTCCTGGTCTCAAAATAATCCAAATGGTGTTTATATTCACGTGTTAAAATTTGGTTACTTTAAAATAACGGCAACCCGTGCCCCAAGGGCCCTAAGTACTAAGGACCCTCAATTGAGTTTTTTGGGGCCGAAAAAGCGCTATTTCTATGTAAAACGTAAAAGTAAAGCCCGTTAGGGCCGATTTTCTGTTTGTTTTAACCTATCTCTAAGCGTTTAGGAGATATCGTCCGTCGTAATGCGATCCCCCCCCTAAGGCGCCACCCCGCACCGCGGCACCGCTGAGGTATGTCCCGCACCACTTACTAGAGACTTCCCCTCAACCCCCTCCCCTCCCTCGGCAAAGACTTTGCTCCTGATGACAAGATTTACATGCTAGTGGTACAGTATTGAATAGGTTGTTCCTCTTGTGTCATGATTAATGTTGTTAAAGCCTGTAATGTCAATTTTAACTTCAACGCCGTCCTATGTACTGGGTACCGACCCCTTAAACCTTGATTTTTGCCGCCATACGGCCGCAAACCATTCCAGCAGGCTTTGTTCCAAAGTGCTTTTTATGTACAAAATATTATAAGCATGTGTAACAAATGTGTCTATGAATAATAAAGGAATGAAGGGAATGAGCAGGGCTTCCAGGGCTCCAACAGTAGATAGAAATATTCAAGGAAGAAGAAACGAGGCTGTCAGTTCACGGATGTAGATCATTGTGGATAGATAGAGATAGTTCTTGTCTATAGTGTGCAAAGGATAGGAAGTGCAAAGTGTTTTAGGATGTAAGGAGAAAAGTGGTGAAATAAATACTTTATCATGAACGTGACGTTCATTTTAAAAATAGACCAACAAGGAAAGGCATATAATCAAGACTAAATCCAGGCATTGAACTGGTTGGAAAAGAAGGTGAAGAAATACTCGGCTCAAATTTACCGACAGTGAGAGAAGTACTGTGTGTTTTCTCTATCACCTAATGGGTTCGAAATTTGTAAGACTTAGTGCGAGAAAAACCGTGAGAAATGCGTCTCATACATAGTAAAAAACTAGAATTCCTGTTGTTACGGAAAATAAGGCGATTGAAAAGTTAGAAAAAAATTACGCAAAGAATGGATGAACGTGCAACGGCATAAAGAGAGCGCGAACTACAGTGGATATGAAGAGAAGAGAATCTTTCGCAACAAAACTTGATGATTTGCTTGACATTGCAAGGAGCGGTACCATTGCATTTTTGACGCGCGAGGAGGAAAGTGCAGTTAATCTCTCGGATAAATGTGCTTGGGCTGAAGAAATAAAGTTCTTACGCAAATAAAGAGGAGTACAAAATGCAGTTATTAGTTGAATAGATTTCAATATATTCAAGAAGAAATGAAAAGATGTGGTTCTCCGCTCCTTTTGTTGCATTAGCTCCCATCAGTGACTCGCAGTTCCTACAAAGACTTGTTAATTACGAAAGTGTTAACCTGGGCATAGCGAAAGCAGCACAAAAGAGGTTTTCAAACCACTTGTGGTACATGAGTGAGGAGTTGGTATGCCTGTCATTCTTTGACGGATCCATTTCTTGGTGTGAAAAAAACGTGATACGCCGTATGTGGTCTTGTGTATAGAGCGTTCCACATTTAGTTGACAGTACGGGCCTTATGGATAACAATGTTGCCAAGCTTCCGCTCCGCCGGCAGGCATCCTAACAGCGTATGCAACCACACATAATATGGCGCCAAAACGGTTTAGTTCAAAAAGGAGTTAGGGATCGCACGAAAGACTGCGTAAATTAAGGAATGTTTTAGCGTATATTACAATACCTTTGCGGCAGTATAAAAGGAAAAGTCTTTTGTTATTTCATGTACGTACTTATTCAATGCACAAACTGAATAATGAATAATCTGTAATGTAAAAAATAACAATAAATTGAAGGATAATAAAAATTATAGCCGCTCCTGAATGAGACAAAATTTCTATTCCTTCCATATTATGCTATATTTGTTGGCTCTAGCTAGTATTACATGAAAGGCGATTTTGTATAAGACATCATCAATCTTTAATTTTTCTAAATTTTCCCGTACTTGGTTTATTGTTAATTAAAGATCTCTTTTCAAGCTGACATCTTCAAAGCTAATTTCCTTAATGTTCTCTTTCTTTCACCTTGTAGTAGGCAAGGATTCCAATTTCCTTGAGTAATAAGAGGCATTATCTACCACTATAATTGATCCTTCGGGTAAGTTTGCAAGAAGTGAGTGCTCAAACCATCTCTCGTAACACTCGCCACCCACTTCTTCATGCTCATCCATTGAGTTCTTTTTGTACAGAAACACATGCGATGCTCATTTTATGAACCCATTTTCCGTTCCTGCGTGTATAATTGCAAATCGTCCTCCTCGGGAAGTGGGGGCCAAGCCCAGTATTTAGTCCAGCAAGGAAAGCTTGACGCGGATTTTCTAATTGTTTGTTTCGCAAACTAATGTTCACTATTTGTCCAACATTAATCCAACTTTCGCCTGTTAATACTCTCGTCCTGTGTTCGCGACGATATTTTTTTAGCTGCCTTAAATAATAATTAATTGTGCCACCAACGAATAATATCATCCCTTTCGATAAGGATGATTCTTTTCCCCCTGCGTTCGTACACGAAGCCTATGTCCAAAAGAAGACGATATAGTGTTGTCCTTTTGTAATCTGGGAGAATACTATCCATATTCACCGGGTTTCAGATGGATTTTAAAGTCGGAGGAATAATTTTCACGAAGGATTCATGTACCTTCCTTCTAATTCCCGATCTCACCAAACCGTCGAAAATCACTGCCCTCGAATTTTTGTAAGGCTGTCTAATTTCTTTAGTTTTTGAAGGAGTTACCAATGGACCACGGGAGCTTTCCTTTCTCACTCTGTAAATAGTGAACTCCTAGCACCCAGTAGCCTTCGAAGCTTCTCGGCAGGCCTCACTAATGCTGAGAGATTTCCTTATGTACGAGAAGACTTTGAGCACCAACTGTCTTTCGTGGCTTATGAGCTTCTCACCTTTTCTCCTCTTCTTTGTATCGGACATGTTGATTGGGCGTGTTACAGCAGAGATAAGTGTAAAACACACTTCACAATTCTCAAGTTCAATACACCACACAACACTTGTTCACTCCAAAAAAATGCAATGACAAACTGAACGCCTTCGTAAATTCTTCCCTCGGCCCCTTCGGCCTGGGTCGCTTTTGGGGCAGGTTTTATGGTACCCTATGAAAGGAACTCAGAAAAAACCCAAGCCCCCTTTTGTAAATGCGTGCACTGGATGGGGTAGTGTTTGGTACAGATTATGAGATATTATTTTTCTTGGTTTCCCCGATGGGACCTAAACACCCAAGGTGAAAGAGTCTTACTTCCAAGCCGCTTGCTTACTTTCGTGTATCAATGTATTCAGATAAAAACACTGCTGTTACGACGTATAAGTAGGTATTCTCTGTTTAGGATATCAAACGAATACATAAATACATTTCATAGTATGCATTGACAAAGAACTCCTTTTCCGCCCGAGAATTTTCCCTCTGCGCGCAAGAAAAAGCAAGAAGCCCGCCCAGCGGCACCGTAATATTTTTTCTTAAGATCAAAACCTTGTAACTCGCTTCAGAATTGATGTAAGTCAATGATTTTTTCACCAAAAATAACCTTGTAGTTTTCTCCACATTTGGTACGCAGCATATAGGGACCTACGACGTAAGAAACGTAAGTTAGTAAGCGACTACTTTTTACCTTGCAAAAATCAAAATTTTCTTGTCCTAAAGTGTGTTACGTCGGCATAACAACATTAAAACTCAATATTTGTACAATTGGTGAAGATCTTCAAGCAGAAAATAGTGTGAAGAATTTTTTGCAAAAAAATGCAATTCAATACAGTCAACGGTCAGGCAGAAATTGCGAGAAGAAGATAAAGTAAAAAAATACACGTTTCTGACGGAAATTTACGGAAATGTTTTTTATAGCTTTTGTTATAATTTTTATGGAAAAACTATTGGCGCCAATGAATGCAGCACCTTTTTCTACATTAGAATAAAATTTTTAATCAGTGCATAACGCAACTTTAATTTTCGTGCTGTTGTTGACAACACCGCGCTCCTGGCCTTATGGAGATTAACATGGGAAACGATTCTCCATAAGAGCCCATACTGTCAACTAAATGTGGAACGCTCTATAGGAAAATATGATCCACCGAAGAGGGCATTCTATAAACGTAAAGATATGACTAAGGTATCTATACCAAATTTTGACACCACTAATTCGAGAAAGCTATTTAATGTATTGTAAATATGTGTTGCATTCTTTGATGTGAACATGCGCGAATGTGATGAAAATACAAGAACGATTTGCAAAATATTCGGGGTCATTAAGTGGGAAATGATTGTGCAGCGAGAGGAGTGAAACTAATTCAAGATTTTTAGGCAGTCACGTTGAAGGAAGAGAGCTTTCAAAATTTATTTCTAACAATAAGTGTGACTTTTCATCGCAATACAACCCTTACGTGCGGAAAGGCACTTTAATTGCCAAATATGGGATGTCAGTGAAAAATTAGAAATACAATGACAATCTATTTTATTTTGGTTAATATACCGAAATTCATTGACAGAGTGAAAATAAATTGATCTCTTGGATTGGAAGTATTGTTATGGCAATTAAATTCTTTCTAACGTAAGCGCATTTCTTCAGAGGCTATATCTTGACATCAGGAGCAAAGTCTTTGCCGAGGGAGGGGAGGGGGTTGAGGGGAAGTCTCTAGTAAGTGGTGCGGGACATACCTCAGCGGTGCCGCGGTGCGGGGTGGCGCCTTAGGGGGGGGATCGCATTACGACGGACGATATCTCCTAAACGCTTAGAGATAGGTTAAAACAAACAGAAAATCGGCCCTAACGGGCTTTACTTTTACGTTTTACATAGAAATAGCGCTTTTTCGGCCCCAAAAAACTCAATTGAGGGTCCTTAGTACTTAGGGCCCTTGGGGCACGGGTTGCCGTTATTTTAAAGTAACCAAATTTTAACACGTGAATATGAACACCATTTGGATCATTTTGAGACCAGGAAAACATAACTTTTCGCAATTATGAAAAATAAGGGCCGGCCTAATGTTCAGGCATTTGAGAGGCATTTAATGTCGCACAATTATCGGATAATACTGTTTTACATAATTGTGTCCTTGAGGCTTGTCGTCAGTGGCAAGTGCATTTATGGGGAAATTATTCTAGAAAAGTGTGGTCTGCAGCTTTGGTTTCGACTTGCGCTGAGCGCGGTGGAGGCCAAATGGTGGACAAGTGGTGGACTTACTGGCACTGATACGTGATCAATCTCGCGTTGACCTCGTCGTTGACGGGTTGATGCACGCACCGGAGAATGACTGCATCATTTTGATTCCGATCCTGTCTCGAAGGCGATGGAATCTCCCTCAGGTGGTATAATGTAGCACTTACTAGGCGTAAGATTCCTTTGGGAGACGAGAAGGCTGTATCCTCGGGAAAGAATGCTATTGACAATGCGTTTTTAAAGATGCACAATTGCGTCGTAAAGCGTGAAAGCCATTAATGGGGTGAAATATTTTCTTCGTGAAACTCATTCTGGGTTCGTATTTCCATCTAATATAGGTACTTACGATTCTTCAAATGTAGTTGTTTTATCATAGAAAAGAAACAGAGTGGTATTATGTTGGGAGCTTGAAAGAGGAGACTGGGTTGCCCTCAGTGAAGTTGACACATGTTGTATTACCTTTAAAGCTCTATGATATGAAAAACTGTGGAAGTAATTCATGTAAAAAGCAACTTTCTACACAGTATTGAGCTCAGGACAAAAGTTGTTTACTCCAAGGTGAAATCTTTTGCTTAGCCAGAATCCGCACCTGTACTTCCCGATTGACTAGTTTTTCATCGTAGGTTTTCCGAACATCATGTACGCGTATTTTGAAAACGATAGGTGCCACTTAGTAAACAGCTTGTTTTGAAAAACAACTTATTTAGTATTTTAGGTATTTAGTGATTTCTGCCAGGTAAATACTACATGGATAGGGCTTTTATAAATGCTGTAGAGTAAATAAATAGTTTCAGTTTTTTGTCGAAAATCATCGATATATTCTCCTATCATTTTATATGTAGAGCAATTCTACCACGTTAATTACGATACTTTGTTTTGCATATCTATAAATCGGATCGTCTTGAGTAAGGGTACTGAGCAGTTGAAAAGTAATTTGCTTGAAGGATGATAATGTATTTTTTTCTAAATATATCGCCTTCGCAGACAAAACAACGCGGTAGGGAACCTGAAAGGCTCTTCATTCATGGCACTCCGCGGAAGAAATCTTTCCAAGTTGAGGCCCTGTTTCCCAGGCCGCTGAAATTAAAATTCACCAAGCAAAAGGTATTTCGATCCGCCGCTTCCTATCGCAGTATTGTTTTGCGGGATATTCCGTTCTCGCATTTTCCTTTCGCTAGAAATCTTTAGTCTCCGGGTTACAAATGAGCTGCCGATAGACTTTAAGGAGAGAATAGGCTTCCCCTGACGTTAGAAACGTGACATATGAATGAATGCCGAAATGTTAGGCCGCGGGCTTTCTGATCATGGCTGAAAAAAATTAAATTATTTCAACGGCTGGATGGCAGTGAAATTGCCTTTGTAAAATTACGTGGTGAGTCTTTGCTTAATTTGGGCTTGTGGAATTTGAGTTGGCCATTCCTACTTTTTCCTGAATTTGATCATATCTTCATCGTGAGTATCATGTTATGTTCTTGCAAATGGCATGGGGAGATAAGGTATTTAGTGAATTCTGCCACATAGTTACTAAGTGAATAGGGTTTTTATAAATATTTTAGAGTAGGAAAATAGTTACAGATTTTTGCCGAAAGTCATTGATATTTTATTCTATCATTTCATAGAGATGTTCTACTTTGTTAGTTACGATACTTTGTCTTGCATAAGTGTTTTTTTAAGCTACATATTTGTTTTTGAACTAGAAATTATCTTTAATGAAAATTATCTTTAATGATCTAGAAATTTATTTAATGTTTAATTGGTAAACTTATGTTGTAAAAAACAAGAATTGGTGAAATATTAAATTTTTGAGTAGGAGTATGTGGTTTTCAGCATTTTTGCGTTGATTCCTTAAGAGACCAAAATAAAAAGACATGGAGTAAAATCGCGGTCACAGTGGAGTTAATATTGTGAGTGATGTCTGCCCACTTGTGAGGTCTACTACACGTTGAGAGGATAAAAAATAGTTAGTTATAAAAATCCTTCCTTTCCTCTAGAATTTGGTGTCTTTTGAGGATTCTGCATGTGGATTTTTAACCTGGGTTATTTTTTGTGTTTGACCTCTTTTGTTTGCTTTTCATTGGCCTTTTCCTGTAGTGATTTTGGCTTAAAGTGGAACTTGGTTACACATAACTTCGCTTGTTTTTCTCAATAAATGAAATATTTGGAATAAGTCCGTTTGGAAATAATTCGAAGAAAATGCTGCTATAAATCCCTTTAAAATTGAGCCAGCTACCATAAAGTCAGTATTTACCGAGTTAACTTGAGGTTATCGCTCTCCTTAGACAGTAATGAGGGCAATTTTCCGTCATAAAAATTTTCATCTGCCGATATGAACTCGCTAATTGATTAATGGTTATGGGGTCCATCTTTTGGTACATCCCGCGGAGTGAAATTGGCTGCTTACTTCCTTGCCTTTCCGTTTTGGGGGAAGTTATGCAGATTATAAGCATGATCCTAAGTTTGCGTTAGATAGTGTTTATGCTTCACGAATCTCTCTCTTACTCTTTGTGCACTATAAAAATACACAGGTGCAAGTGTCCGTCTTTTATATCTGGTTGACCAGCTGTTTCGTATGGTGTGTCGAAGGGGGTTGCGTATGTGCAAATTCATACAGATATACTTAATTACTATTCTTAATAATTTACTATACATTTTGTGTGCAAAAAAGTTATACTTTTAGTATTTCCTCTTCTAGTATTTGCTCTAACCGGAAACTGTCAAGAGCTCCGCGTATCTATGTGTGGATAAAACTGGTATCATGGTGGTCGAAAAATTATGGTATTTCTTTTGAAAATCCCTTCGTCCCCTTCTCTCAGGGGCGGTCTGGCCAGGTCGGCTGGTCGGTAAATGCCGAGGGCCTAGAGATTGGGGGGCCCCAACAGCGCTCGCGTCTATTATGAAGCGGATATAACAAGGCATAATAAAAAAGGACTCAGATTAATTGAGCCAATGTTTTTTTTCAATTTGAAAATAATACTTTTTCATTTGTTGATTTATTTACGATATATTTTATGCAAAAATATTATATAACGAATACATAAAATGAGGGTGTCTGAAGAAAAAAACCTGATGGTTTTTTTTTATAAAGGGTTATTCGAAAAGGTTATTTTAGAAGTCTGTTGGATTTTTGTGCAGTTTCAAGGAACAAATTCACTAGATAGATAATAGAACCATAAAACATCATTACATTTTATAAGCTGTGAAATATTATTTTTTCGCGGTAATTTTTCTTTAAAAAATATCTATTTTGTAAAACTTTAATGTAGTTTTTAAGGGCCAGAATAGCGTCAAAATCTATTTCCGAGCATGCGATTTCCTAAAATTTACCGGGGGGCGGGAGGAAACCCCGGTAAGGAGGGTTCTATCATGAGCCTCAACCGGGGGCCCCCCAATTACCCCCTACTGCCCCTGCTCTCGACTCCATGGTTTTTTCTCTCTCTTTGCGTTGATTTTGTTTTCTCACTTCATTCGCGGGCATCGTCGATAGTTTTCCAAGTGATTTGAGGCGTCATACAAGATTTTCACATCGCTCTTTGAATATGGCTTCAGCACGATCGGAGAGGCGTGAAAAAACCAGCACGGTAAAGCCATCAAAGCGGACCAATTAAACAGTCACGAAAGCGATGTTCACAGAGGGAGGAAAACTCCCATGCGGACAGTGTTATGTTTTTTTTTAAAGCTTGGGGTCGGCGACCCTAAGATGGAGTCACGATATGGTGTGCGACGGAACATGTGGCCGGGCGACTTTCCTCGCGGGAAGCCCTTTTTAAGTTTTTCTGGAAAGGAAGTGGCAGTGGCCCTGGTATTCTTCTTTCGGTAAGGGCGAAAAGTTTGAGGTTTATGGTTCCCATGGTAATGTATATCATACACAAACTCGTTTCCTTCTCGTGATACGGGCGGCAAAAAATGAGTACATATTATGTACACGAGTTTCATTTGGTGGGGTATCTTCTTGGTGATCAGATGTCTCGAGTAAACTTACATCGGTGAAAGTTTTGGGGTGTCCTTTCTTCGAGACTCAGCTTGCATTTACTTATCAGATCATTACCTCTCCTATCTTGGCTGTACCAGTAGCGGATACAGAAAAAAACTCAAAGGGGGGGGGGGCGCAAAGGATATCTTGAGCTACCTTTCCTTTTATCGTAATAAAACATTGATCAAGCCACGTTGCGAAGCTTTAGAAAGTTTTAATTAACCTCATTTTACAGGTATATATGACAATGTCTTTCGATATAAAAAAGTTGCAATTGTGGTTCTGCAATGTTCAGCAATGGGCGGCTCCTGCGCCCTCCATCTGTATCCGCCACTGGGATGTTCACATTGTAATGGCACTTAATGTCATGTACAATAGTCGAAGTGATAGAGTATGTTATCTCCTAGGGATATCGTGAACGTTAATTTACATATGGATATGTTAAAAAAAAGTGAAACCTTCGAACACCTCAGTGAAAAATCCTCGAAGTGCGAGGTAGCCGAAGGAAAGGAACCTGCCCCCCTGTCCTGAATGTGTGAAGTTCACTCGCCTTTGACCTGTTAAGGGGTTAGCCCTACCCTCACCAAACCAAACCGACTTCATGTTGGATCAGTGAGTGAGTGATGTAAAAAAAATGGTTTTATACATTCTCTAATGAATCTTCATTATCTTGTCGGTTTGGGTAATACTTTTTTACCTTTGACAGTAAATTCACGGAATTAATTTGTACTAGAAATTAGACTGAGAATTAAAATTTCGTAATTGAAAAGTAAAGGAGTGTAGTTTATGTAGAGATAATATTTTTAAAAATCACGGAAGCATCGAGAAGGAGAAATAAGTGTTGAATTTAAATTATTGATGGTATACCGAGAAGTATAATCGAACATTTTGAGTGATATTCGCTGGAGAATTCGTGTTCACGAATGGGAAGCTCGTCGCTTCTCTTCGGTACAGCACTATAAACTATCATTCCTTTCGATGATAGCGTTTTTTTATTCCTCATTCCAGCAGTTGTGCAGCAAAGGTTTTTAGGTTCAGGTATGTTTAAGGGTGTTGCCTCTGATTGATTCACGTATAAATGTCTATATCGATCAAAATATAGTCCTAGTTGAAATAATTTTCCAATCAGCCTAATGAAATATTTGGAATGTGAAGGATTTTAACATGCCAGCGTTTTGGAAACTGAAGTTGAATTAAAAGTCTCATTCCCATCGATTCAGTTCTACAGGGAACAGTAGAGTAAGTTATGCTGTTATATGGTCATTTTTCGACAGTATGTAAGGTATGTATCAAACTATCAGTGACTGGTTAACGTTTGCATTCGATAGTATGTTTGCTGATATTAATTTTATTATTAGAGATGGTTGGTAAGTATATAATTATTCGCGTATTCAAGCTGCACTATTTGAAAGGAGAGCAAAGGAAACTATTTATATTTTTAATTGTACACTGAAATTAAAAACCAAAAATTCATAAAACTGCAAAAGAAACATACATTTGCAAAACGAAGAAGTGTTTTTTGCTCGAATTATATTTTTTTTTAATGTCATTACACTTTGTTTAAGAAACCTGTCTCAAACCGGCCAAATTTTGAGATACCTACGTGTTGTTAGAACTTAGCCATCGGTATATGCATTCGTTCGATAAATTTGTGTGTAAATTATATAACCTTCATAACGGTTCTATGTCATCTTATTTCCGTAACCCCTATTTCCTCCTATTAACTAGCCAATTCATTTACTTACGATTTGGAATGATAAAATTTGACAAAATATTTTGTCCTCAGGTTTTTGTAGATATTTTTCCGCTTTCATGAGAGATTCCGCCGATGAAATCGACGATTTTGAGCCTGGGACTATTTCTTTTATTGATGTAGTTCATTTTATGAGGACGAATCAGAAAGTTGTAGCGGAAGAGCCTGAGAAGGTTGTCATTATCTACTTTAATTGGCGCGAAATTCCAAGGTAGGTCCCAAAAATTGGCGTCGGTCATCAAATTGTTGTGATTATACACGCATGGAAATTGCTTATTCCGTTGATGATAGTTCTTAGTGGTGTTGTAATGATGATCGCATTTATCCGACGGAAATTTATTTTGAATTACCGCTTGACGTCTTTGCGCTAAATTACTTTTCTGACTCCTAAGTCTGGCTTTGATCGCTATGATTTATACTTTTGCCGTATATTCATGGAGAAAAGCAGTCTTTCAAGTTGTGTGTTTTTTATTCCCTTTATTTCTTTCGTATTCCTCCGACATTGCTACAATATACTTGGGTAAAGCATAATAAAAATGGTTTGGAAAAAAAACAAAAATAATCTACTACAATTTGATGTCGATATTTCTTTTAAAAATTTTTGAAAGATATAGGACCATGAGACCATAAATACATCTTAAATTTTGTTTTCCAAAACTATCACTTTTTTCAGACCTCTTTGACACTACCCACACTTTTTAACTATAAAATGGAAAAAATAAAATATAAAAATGGAAAAAAATATAAATACTTTGGTGAAGGTTACTAGAGGGAGGGGTGTGGTTTATAAAAAGTAATAACTCTGTGACTTTGCTCATATTTACGCCTCTTATTTGTCAGCCTCGCATCAACTATATGTCTTATTTCATTCTCAGCCATGGAAAACCTAACCCGGTAGTGAAATGTAGAAAAAATCCTGAAACTATTCCGCCGGGAAAGCCTGCGATCCTATTTCGATGGGGTTATATTTCTTTGGGAAGGGTTGACGAGAAAATGCGAGGGTTGTCAAAGGGGAGAGGGGATAAAAAATCACTGAGAACGGTTTCGTAGTTTATTTTTGATCCCTTAGGGAACGAGGTATTTAAACTCTCGTTGACAAGAAGGGTACGCCTCTCACCGTTGCGTTGTAGCACGAACCTGATAACTGGATAGTCAATGCTCCTCTAAATATAATCATTTGTAAGGAAAGATCAATAGGAGACACGCTCGTAAAACCTTTCATATCCGCATTCCTATGGACTTTCATTGCAACCAAGCACATTTTGATGCCTTATCGCAGGGTAAAATGCTCTTAATTCGATCTATTTTTTCCATTTCGTTGCATTGAGAAAGCATTTTCCTCCGGGCAGTCATGATTCTGTTTAAAACGGCTCAAGAGCCGTTGCGTGGCTTTTTTCTGCGACTGATTACAGCCCTGCGTTCGAATTTCGATCGCAGGTGAATGCGTTATCTGCATTGGATATACCTTTCACGGCGCCTTAGCGCGTTCAGCGGGAACCAGCGTGTTTCGTTGGGTTTTCTCTGCTGACCCTGTATTATGCTAATTTTTTCTGTCATTAAACTTTAGGGAGGATAATACTATATTAGACTTATAATTCCTTCGTCGCAAACTGCGCATCAACTGCTGGACTCATCAAAACGGGTTTGTGCGTCCATTAATTTTATTGAGCTTGACGTTTACTTAGTTAGGTATATGTTAACTTTCTTTTCATTATTATCCCTCGATCTAGTCGTGATGGTGAATTTGAATACTAGTAAGTAGCGGAGGATAAAATTAAACTTTAGAACTATAAAGCTTTTTAAAGCTTTATTTGTAAAATTGACATTAACAATTATACTTTTGCTAATGTTTAGTGGATGGTTTAGTATTAATACATACAGAAACTATACTTAACATCCTGTTGCCCGTTTATATTGCCATATATTTTGGCCATTGTTTTTGTTTACATAAATTATTAAATGTTCATCTTATGTGTGTAATAATGTACTCTTAATTTCATATTACATTTTTATCAGAAAAAAATGATTGGTTGAGATCCTCTCACGAAAATGTACCCTGAATATATTGTTCACTACAGTGTTCAGCCATTCTTTGCTGTCAATCACTTCATATCTCCGAATGTGAACTTCTCGTCTTCCAAAATACTCCATCGAACAGGTAAAGTTTTACGGAGTCACGCGCGATGGATTTTCATGGCGAATTTTATACTTGTCTTCGTTTCATTTACTCTTCTTATTTTCTCGTTTTCCAATACCCTGCTCATTAGGATAGCCTAAAATACTCCTCGAATACAAAATTCTTCATATTTAAATGACTAGTTACTTTTTTTGTTTAAATGATATTTTGTGTACTAATTCACATTGAGGCGTCCCAAATTTCATTGAGCGGGAAGTGGGAACTTTAGCCATTTTGTTGATAAATTCTGAAAGGTACCTATAATTTGCACTTATTATAAAGTAAGGTATTCTTTTTGTGATAATATATATCACCATGATACTTAATGCATGCTGCTCCAAAGGATCCATTTTAATTTGGCCTGTAGCAGTTATTTTAAAAACGTACCTGTCTAGGTATTGTCTCCTTCCGGATGAAAATGGGTGAGAAATCTGGGTTTCCGATCAGCAAAAATTTGTTGAGAATCAAGCAACGGTTTTTTGTTGCAGAAGAGACGTGTGGATAAGATAATCCCGGAGAAATCAGAGATCTTGTGAGTAGCCTAAAAAGTTATTCCCGTTGTTATTTTCTCCAGTTTTTTCTCTTTGCCACGGTTTCAAAGTGTGTTAATTCATTCGAAACCAGTTCTATTTATCCCATGTTCCGGAAAAGGGAATTAACATCGTGAAATTGCAGTCGGGGTTATAAAGTTTTTTTGTCGTGTCGCTTCTTGGAGAGTGGTCTCGAGTAAGCGGAAATAAATTAGAACAATAATGTAGGTTGTCATAAGTCTGGATTTTTTTCTGCTTAAATTTGTCGCCTGAAATAGTGGAAATCAATGTTTGTCATTATGCTTGAATGAAGTTCACCTACAAAATACCAAACCGATTGGTTGTTCTTAAATATTGCCAGATTTGTATCACCTCCGTATCAAATTATTATTTGAATGTCTTAGCTTAAAAGAAATGACTCTACTTATTATTCGCGGCCATAATGCCCCTGGTTGATTCTTCGGTTCTAGGGACCAATTGAAGTAGAAATGTAATGTAATGCGGTACTGTCATGCATGGTTGCTGTGTACGAGCTTTTAGTTCCACAAAAGGCATGTGAATAGGCAATGGATGGTGGAAGATTGGCTGAATGCTGAATAGCCATAATCCCGCTGGGATGATGTGAAATATTTAATTTACAATATTTTATAATTCCAGCAGATTATGCCTGAATCAACTCTCTATAGTAGAATTATTAGGAAATGGCGGAGACCAATGTATTTGACTTTGTTACTCTTTTGTTTTTTTTTCATTTTGTATGGAAAAATTGTCATCGGGACCTCGGGAAATATTTTCTCCGGTAACGGGTTTGATGTCCAGTTTTTATCTTTTTACATAAGTCATCTTAAGGTGCTCACATCCGCATTACATCTCTTAGTTGCTTTTTTATCGGCGTTAAGCAGTACAAAATATCGTCCCGAGCGTACCGTTAGAGTGCTGTCTCTTGGGAATCCATTTTTTTCAGGTTTTTTTCCCCGTGTTTATCCTCAATCTGACGGAATGCCCTTCGCTCTGCTGCTCTACTCGACTTCTCTGAATGCCTCGATTTCCTTCCCCATCTCCTCGCTCGCAGGTGCGCAGGAACCGGTTGTGGTCTTATACGCTCTTTCTCTCTTCATAGTTGAAAAAAGAAAAATCCCTCTAGTGGCGTTCTATGGCACCCACGATTTCCTTGCTTTTTATCTTGCCGTATAATCGCTGCACAGAGTTGTATGCGGTTTTAGTGGTAGGCACTTAAAATCCATTAATGCTCACCTTATGTTCTCCTTTTTTCTTTCTCTTTCGCTTAGAAGGACGAAACATATCGTAATTTTTGCTGTATCATTGTATTAGTAACCTCCGGCAAAATGCATTTTATGAGTCACGTTTCGCTTCTCAGATTCATGAGTTTGGTATCGAATGGAGAGAAAGTAAGGCTTCAACATCCATTAAAATAAAATAGCCGCTCTCGATATATTGCACTATTTTGGCTTTTTAAACCGTCATACACGTAGACGTTCATTTCACATAGTGTAACACCGTTTTAATGATTGTTATTCTACCGACTAAGGTTGGTTTCCGTGTAGTACTTGAGAAGTATTCTGTCAGCCTCCCCTTCCACCTTGTACTTCCCCCTTTGATTCTATCTAAATATCCTATTCTCTTCCTTTATCTCCGTCGTTACCCAACGTTCGAGCCTCTAGCGCTGTTTTCAACATCCCCTCCTCGTTAAGTCCTGGCTCCATCCACACCTTCAATCTCCTCCGTGTCTTTACAAAAATTAATTTTTCATACGTTGCTAAAATGAACCGCTACTGTATATTCGTAGGCCATGAAAATCTTTGAGTGCAGGTATCAACTCCTCAATTTACCGCAAACAAGTAACATTTTTCATAAAAATATACGTATATTTCTTGTCGAATTGAATTAGGATCTCGATTCGATATTTTATCTTGAAGATTCATTTACTATTTATCCTTACTTATCTTCTGCTTCTATGTGACCCGTATGCCATTTTGAGTTGGTCTGATCCGAATGAGTATTATTAATGAATAGAAAAATAATTTTGGGCATGAGTTCGAAAATCCTTCAGGCCGAGCCTCACGAAAAGTTTGAACCACTTTGTCAGTACGATTTTAACGCAGTGTGCTACTTTCCTTTCAAAAGTTAAGATGCGTAGACGTGATCCACTTACGAGACGCACTAATTATGTAACAAGACTGCGTCCCTAATTTTGAGGCTAAAATCATTATTTCGGATTGATCAAGTAGTTTTCAAACTGTAACAGTCCAATCCAAGATCTAGAATAATGAGATGTTTGCTCCAGTCTCCATGGCTATTTTGTCTGACGTATCTATGTATCTGCAGTATTTTCGTAACAATTTTTCCACCATTCTGGTGCGACACGATAATTTTACCAAAATGTGGATAGGTACTTACATAGATACCCTGCTGTCTGTGTTTCTTCATCCGGTGGTTTCTTCATGTCAGCCACTGCAGCACCTTTTCCTCGTTTTTTACTTGATTTCCTTTAGTCTTTATTGGCTTAATTTCTTTGGTGCGGACCAATTGAGTGTCTGCCCCGAAGAAACCCTCAGAAAACTTGATGATTTATTACATATTTTAGACTTTTGGGTCCCATGAGTAATCCTTAATTACCAAGGTGTATAGGGGCTATTAAGCTATTTTCCGGCAAAAAATACACTATGGCCGTAATTATACAATGTTTTCGTCCTTAAGGGGGTAATAAATAACTATGCATCGAGTGGGTTCTCCTAAGAAGCGCTCATGAAAAGAGTAAAATGGCCTCTGGAGTTGATGGGGAAGCCTCGCCAAAGGTTATGGTTCAGTGGTTAATATGCTTGCATCCTGAGGAATACTAAGTTTTTTTGGTGTCGTATAATGAGCGGTTGTTACTCTGAGCGAAAATTTCTTGGACCCAGAGAGGAATGCGATGAATGATGCATTGCTTACAGTAATATGCGGGCTTGCTGGTGCCCCTGGGGAAGGAGTTTTAAATGAAAAATTAGATGTTCGAGGCATGTGGCTGTAGATTGGTGTTAATAAGGAGTATTTGCTTATTGCAATTCCTGCAGAGCCGAAGTAGGGTGTAAAACCCGTTGTTACTGAAGTAATTTGGAAGAAAAATGCCAATACTCCGGCAAAGGTCGCTTAGTATTGTACTTAGTGCAATTGTACAAGTGATAATTAGAGAACAGTTAAAAGCCTAATTCGTAGATTTTTTAATTAATGTAAATTATAAATTAAATTAATGTAAATTAATTAAAGTATTACTAGAGATGAATAGTGAGTAGTAGTAGTAGAGAGTGTTCTTAGTCATCCTCATAATATATTTGGAAAATTTTATCTAGTCGTAAGCATGAAATTCCCTTTGCCTTGGCTATTTTCGTGAAACGTGATCTCCGTCGATCGTATGTCTTTCATTTAATGTGTCGGTCCAGTCTAGGATCTCTATTTCATAGCATAGCATAGCTTTGTTTACTTATTCTGTCGCTTCGAAGTTTTGGACGCTATTCCAATTAATTCCAAGTTACGAGGGCAATTACCACGATTTTTTTCTCGTGAATATACTTCGGTATCGTAATATTTAGTACATTTTGTAGTAGATGGAACTATGTGTAGAAACCCGGGTCGGCTATGGTATTCAATTTTTTTGGACTAAAAAAGTAAATTTAAAACACTGCATTGGCGAATTTCATCCTTACTGTAAATAAGTCATTTTCATTTTCAGTATCGCAAACTTCCACGAAGTCAAGCCTTAACGGACTACTTATTACGCACATTATTGCGGCTTCTTTCCTGAAAAGTTGTATTGTATACGAGTTTTATTGATGTACCCTCTGATATTATTCATGCTCGATAAAATTTATGCAGTAGGATTACTGGTATTTGCATTACAAATAGATCGATCGTAGATATTTTAGACGCTAAAGAATCATAGAACTGAATAAAATACAAAGGAAGGCTCTGCGGTTCGTCAAGATCTGCTGCGGGCGAACAGACAGGGTTACCCAGATGTTAAGCAAATTAGGCTTGGAGCCACTGGAGACTCGGAGGCTGCGCGGTAGGCTTAGATTTTTTGAACAATCGAGAATGGATATCTTTAACAGCGACACGGAGAACATAATATCAGAGCCCCACTATATTTGCAGGTCCGGCAAAAGCGATAAATTAAGATAGATATTTTGCCGAACGGATAGATGTACAAATTCCTCTTCCCCCCCCAACCATAAAGGACTTAAACAAATACCAGTCGTAATTTCGTTTGAGCATTTCCTTTTTATGAGCAAATGGCTGGTGTCCTAACACCCCTGCTACACGACTTTTAGGTGGCTTGCGGGGTAGTATGTAGATGCAGATGCACAGTTGTCCGTTGCGGGACCTCGTATAAGGATATGGAATAATTTATTTTTCACATTGAGTAGTTTGATGGATTTTCCTGAGCCTATGATCAGAGGGAGAAGATAATTTTTTGATAAAAGAGAAGGCCGTACTCGAACCTTTGCCTCTAATCCGGATCTCCGTAAAATACGGACCACCTGTATCTTGTCAGTAACCGGTTTGGGTTTCAAAGAGAAATTACCGTGTAACGTGTCGATTCATTCGGATGAAGAGTGCTCCTCACGTGCGGGTGCGATAAATTCGCTCTTTTCCTTCTGACAAACGCCGAACTGGTTCCAGGAGTGACTTCACCAGTCTGGAAGGTGGTGGTAATCGACCTCTTGGGCTCGTTCAACCGTGGCTAAGTCAAAAATAATGAATTTATCGTTGCTAACTATATAGAACAGAAAGTAATGCTTCACAAAACGTGCTGCTTTTTAGACTCGAGTGAAAAAGTACATTTATTTGCGTGCAGTTGGCATTAATTATTTTTTAGACAAGAGGGGTAACGAAATGCTTGGAGTGGTGGGCAAGAATAAGAATCTTCTGAAAGAGATACGGAGGAGAAAGAGGGTTTTGATCGAAGCTAAAGTGAGGGTCACTCCATAACTAATGCACAAAATATTCCTGACACCACAACCTTAATTCAAGTACATTCCAATTTTTACAGTGTATTAACACATACTTTAGAAATACCATGCCTTTTTCGACGTTATCTCCGCCGTTTTCAATAGTCTTACGCTTCCTTGAAAATAAGGCATATATTCCATTACGGTTAAACTCTGACCCGGCACGTTTAAGCCACCGTTTCGTAGATCTCACAAGGTCCTCATTATTGTGAAATCTCGTACTAAGCGGAGAGGGGATACTAAAAATAGTGGTTAAGGGAAGAATGTTAAGTAAGCGGGGATGGCGAAAGAAGAGAAAGGAATTTATAGATAGAATTAAGCGAATATGTTTTTTTTTTGGGAATTGTAAATGAAATTTGGAGATCGGTGACGGTCGCAAAAATCCTAATGCTACCTTAACCGCTAGAGTTGCAATAATTTTTGAAGATTGTTGTCCATGGAGAGGAATTGTGAAGCCGAGATGGAGAAAAACGGAGATGATCAGGAAGTGAGAGGTATGGTGAGTAAGGAAAGGAAGCTTCTAGAGGATATAGAAATAAGGCGTGGATGGAACGAGTACTTCGCGGGGGGATGCTAAAATCATATCAGAGTGAAGATAGTTAGGTCGGCGGGAAAATGGGAAGGAAGAGGTCCGGGCTTGTAAACGACGAATAAAGTTGTATAAAATGTAATTCTTCGGGAGAATAGCGGGCTAAAAGGAATGTGAAGGGTTGAAAATGAACAGTAGTATTTGGGTGCCTACATACCGGATAACCCATTAATAATCCTCTGGTATAATCCTGTTGGTTAATCTGGTATAACCTGGTATAAGCCTGTCTGTGGATTCATTCCCTCTGAAAACCTCGTAATTATGCTCATGTTAGAGAGTAGTTATTATTGTTTAGCGTTAATCAATTGGTTTAAATCTAATCTTGTTCGATGAATGATTTACATTGTGAATGTAATCCTTACGTGCCAGCGATGAGAACTATGTCGGTGAATGGGCAGTTAACATTTTTTGCGACCTAAGCTTCAGAAAAAAAGTTTAATTCAAAGTCAACGGAAGACTTCTTCCTAATTAGTGAATCGGTGTTGAAGATGTGTGTCACTGAGCTGAGGGAACAAATGTGGACGCATTTCCAATTTTCATTTTCTCGGTGGGAGTGAAGTACGCCGCTATGTTCTAGCCTTCGCTCAGGCATTTTTCATTCCCTGCCTGACAGCAGGAGATGAATGGATCCAGCCTAGCGGAACGCGATCTTCGTTTTCATGGTGACCACGCCCTGCAAAGTGGGATTACTAGATTCCAGAGAGTGTAACTAGATCAGGACATTCACTTAGGAGGCGGTAGTGTGAGGGAACTCGATAAAGAGTAGGAATGGGTAAAAAAACTCCCTCTCTATTCGTCTGGGTTTTATTTTTTAAAATCTTCACCGTTTGAAATGAACGAGGAGGTGTTCCGGGTGATGGGATGGGAGAGGAGAACACGGTGTAAAATAAAGATCAGGCAGGGATTGTGAACGGACCGTGTGGTGAGTGAGATGCGATGATATGATGAAGTTTTCTGAAAAGGGAAAAATGTTAGGTTCAGGGGAAGAAGAGAGGGTGCTATGTGGGTCATAAGAAGGGTCGATAAAATGCTGCCCCGGTGGCTTTAGTGGATAAGAAATATAAACAGGTGATTTTATTTCACTGTAAAATTCCTCATCTGATGGGATATTTAATTTATAATATCAGGCACCAGTATAAAAGATGTGATGTTTTTATGGCGACTGCAATTTGTATCATCTTTATCGAATACGTTTTTGAATAGTCGTCTACCACTATTTAAGTATTAGCCGTGTGTAAAATACAGAAAAAACCAACAAAGGCATCATATGCTTAAGCCGAATATAATTGTCTAGTGTACTCTTTTGACCGTGTGTTGAGCTGGAAAAAGTAAAGGAAACGGGGATTTCATTGCATTCAGTTTCCTTAACGTGAAATAATTTGACTGTTCATACTGGTGCCAGACATTTTCACTCCTAAATTGATGATTATGACCAAAGTATCATTCCGTTGATAATTTTTATCCTTTTCGAATGAAATGCGTAGTATCTATTTGAAAAATTAATTAACAGCCCAGAGCTTTTTATTATAAATCATGAGCCGTCGTTCATTGTGCCATAAGATGACTTAGAAATACTTGAACCAGGGAAATGACGTCTTTTAACGTTAGAACCTCGAAAATGCAAATTATGCCTATTTAAATATCAATAATCGTCTAATTTTAGACTTTACTATCTCAAAAATATTGGTTGTACGACACGTTATTTTTACCGAATACATTCCCACTTTTTTCATTTTTCAATTATCAGTAAATATGAATAGTTGTAGATAAATGTTATCATATTTTCCACCTTTGAGTAATTGGATATCGGTTTAGGTTATAAAGTTTTCCTACAGAATTGGAATTGGAATTCGATGCATTGATGTTTGCGTAGAAATTAAGGTATCATTTAATGGAGTTTGGTGATGTACTGTTCATTGTGTCGGAATTCCCTCCTGTGATGATTTGTGACTTGATGGGGTTATTTTTGATTTAACGTTTATAATCAAGGTAGAATAATCCGTCCCCTGCTGCTCCATGTTTCGGAAGCTAAAAGGAATTCGTCATTAGCTTGTGAAAGATTTGTTTGGATCGCCCAAGCCGTTTGGTTGAATGGAGGGGGTGAGGATATTCGTGACTCCTGACTCTCCAGTTCTGGCGATGACAATGGAGCGCTTTTGAGTTAGGCGTGAAGGATGAGTGGCTTTGAACGTTGACAAGGGTACATCGAGGGGGTCTGTTTGCGGAAGACGAATCTGTAAATTAGGCTTAATTAATATTCGAATGACTCTTTATGCTTGTAACGGTACTTTTAATCCCCGGAAATGGTTCATGTCGTTGATTTGAGTTTTGGATCGTTGAATCCAAGGATATGGGTATGGCCAGGCATTAATAATTTCGGTAAATTTACTAGCTAAAGATATAAGATGTCATCGTCATTTTTGGCGATAAGCTCATGGAGGCCGCGATATTGAATTTTGAGGTTTATTAAAATGAATTGTTAGCCAATGTTCTTTCAAAATAATTATTTATGCTGTCTCGTAGTTTTCTGTGGCGTTAATTTGAAAATTTGTCCTTGTCAGCTCACTTGAGTGGTTAATATAGGAATGGGTTATAATTTTCAGAGGCCCCGACTCCATGGGGCCTGAGGGGGCCCGAGCCCCCCCAAAAATTCGTTACAGATGTGAGGAAAAAATGTGTCAGGCTTGTCGATTTTCCCCGGAGTGTCCAGATATCGAGATTTAAGTGATCAGGGTTATAATGTTGATCATATGACTCTTCTAAAATGCTTAAAAAACTTAAAATTCACTACTCATAAAATTTATATTAAAAGGTCCCCGGTTTGGGCCCCTCCAATATTTTTTGTAAGTCGGCACCCCTGATAATTTTATGAAATCAAATTCCTAGCATCACAATGGCGTACCGTAGTAGGGCAGGGATAGCGTGATAATTAGGGATGTGCGAGTAGCACTTATTGATCTTGAGTCGAGTTGTAAAGTACTCGTGAGTATCGAGTCGAGTCGAGCATGGTAATTTCTGGACCAGGTAGTACAGCAATTCATGCTCCAACATATTCTCATTTTTCCATTCCAATTGTGAATTTTCTATTCTGAATCCTCAGCCTGATGTAAAAAGGATATTGTAATGAGGAACGTTGATGGTAATTGTGTCAAAATTAGGAGAGGTTAATTCATTTCAAATGTGCTTATGGGGCTGCTTAAGAAACATATATTTTCTTTCACCTCCAAAAAACGGTAGGCCGCCGCGGCTGACGAAAAAGTATTTGGCGTCCACGTTGACGAATATAGTGGTTGACTGCTACGTATACAAAAGCTGAAACTCCTTGGCTAAGGCTTTAGAACTACTTAATGATTTTAAAAACGATATCAGTACATGATTTTCACGATTTCGCTTCCTATCACCAGATTTCTGAACTTACTGGCGTCAACAGCTCTTTAACCGAAACTAATCGACTCGAAATTCGTAATGCTACTTGAAACACTCGAGTCGAGTACCAACTACTCGACTCGACTGAAATTTTCGAGTTTTAGCGCATCCCTAGTGATAATGGTTCTTGGAGTGCGCATCTTAGGTCCAAGCTAGGATTTTCTGTAATCACGTCAAACCCTCTCTGATATTTGTGGTGCTACCAATGTAAAATACCGAGAATGCTTCAAGGGAATTAATCCGTGGAATATGTGGTGCCGCAGCGCGTGTATTAGGTATGTCAATTAAAAAAATCGATAATCGTCTAATTTTAGGCGTCAGATACACAAAATATTGGTTTAACGCCACCTTATTCTTACTGAATATTGTCCAATACTGAATGGTAGGTTCTCTGTGGACCATATGTACGGGGATATCATTCGTCCTCAATTGCAGTGAAGTTTTCCTCGGGTTTCGCACCGGGTCAGGTCCTTCATTTCTCCTTTCAACGTTTCGAGGACAACTCGCCCGTCGTCATCAGGGATTCAGGAATCCAATTGGATTAGGGAACCAAAGTCGAAACGTTGGAAGGAGAAATGGATGACCTGACCCGGTGCGAAACTCGAGAAAACTTCTCCGCAATTGTTTGCCGGGAAAAAACCGAAAATTATATCATTCGTCCTCAATTGTTTGACCTGCCGCTATGCCGTGAAGGTACGAATGTATACAAAATATTATTATCTCTCCCAGAAATCAGACGTTGGAGGAATGAGAAATAAGTATCGGAAATTACTTTTTTTGTGCGAGGCTTGCCATAGTCTTGAATGGGGGAAATGATATAAGAGCGAAAAGTTCCCTTGGTAAATATGACCATCGTTATATCTTCACGATTTTCGCTTCTCTCATTTTTCATCATTGATATTCATCGCTTATAATATTATTGATTATTGTTAAAATTATTATATATTTGATAATTTATGGTAATGCAGAAATACTGTCATTAATTGTTAAACGCCGCTAAAAACAGGGGCCAATATTGCCAGAAGTGCAATCGGAAAACGATACTGATGATGGGTATGCCATGAGTACGAAATTATTACTTTATTTGATCTCTGCCATTCACATTGTATTTGCCCGTGAAAAGTGTGAACTTACAATACAAATGACGATGATAAAGATTTACCAGAAGAAATAGCTACCTTGCACCATTAAAAAGACGAGATAGTTAAATTGTCATAAGCAATAAATTCGATGATTTTGATTTATTCGATTTAGCTGCTGCGTTCTGGTCCTATTATTCGTTTGTTGAAAATATTACCTATCCTCAGGTTTTGTTATGAACCATGGAGAGCGCAATATTGAATTTTGAGGCTTATTCCAATGAAAAGGAAGTCAATGAACTCGTACCGTATTTATTTATTATGACTCGTATTTTTCTATGGCGTTTATTTGCGTATGTCTCCTTGGCTTCTCGGTTACATCGCATTAAAATGTATTCTGACAATGAGATTAATTCTTCGGAGATAATCCAACCAGCGTCTTTAAGTTTAGTTATCTCGCCTCAGGTCGGTCATTAGTCGTCTATTAATAAATGGCATTACGGACGCCACGGTTTAATGTTCCATTCGAAGACTCACCTCTATCTGAAGAAGCTATTCTGAAGAAGTTTAACGGCGAAATTCTTGTTTCAGAATAGATTTCTACGCTGTGAAACCCAGAAGTCATGGAGATATTATTCCTTGTGCATCTAATTTTTCATTTGTCTTGGAATTTATTGCATTAATATGAATATTTATACTCGATTTCATAGGTTGTACGCCGCGGAAGAATATTTTATTATGCGTCTTCAAGCTGAGCTTTCCATGCCCCTGAAGATATATAAAAAATCTCGAGAAAAGAAACAGTTCGATGTTGGAAGTAACCTGAACCGAATAAGTAATAACTAATTCCACCAGAAAAGTAATGCTTTACCCAGAGTGAACTCTGGGTAAAGCATTACTTTTCTGCTACGACGGCAATATGTAATGAGGCTATTTTTTAGGCTGGCATATCGTGGAAGGGAACGAGTGAAGGGAGCAACGCTTTGGGAAAAATCTCGGTGCGTAGAAAGCAAACGGGTTGTGTAAGGCCTGACAGCGAATAAATGCGAGCATTTATAATGATTAGTTGATAGGAATGAAGCAGGTTGACCAGAAACACCTTTCATAGACATGCATAAATTTCCTTGGAGATAAATTTTTAATATCTACTCGGATTGCGGTGGATGAACGATATTTTCAACATTGTGTTTTTTTTTAGTTCTGCACGAATTGGGCCTATGACGGGAAGCAGAAGAGATTATACACGGGGAGGTAGAAATGTATGGGAGAGGGTGCATATCGAGGTCATAAGTTCTCTCTTATGAATGGCAGCACGAATGCCGCAAGTTAATGCTTACACTTTAATCTCCCATTCTATGATCGGAGCTTTGTACCGATTTTACTACTATTTGTTATACTGGCTTTTCTTTTATTATTTTTGCCGTCTTCAAGAATGTACTTCGATCACATACGTAAACTGATACACTTACTCTTTATACACTTTAACCGTTGATTTGGTTTTTACCAGCATTAATCCAGACCGCTGTCTTGGATGTTAAAGTGCAAATTGAGGTGTTACATCAGCCAACATTTTTGCAATTAATAATTATATGAAATCATAAGCTCAAATTTTATGCCATTATAGCAATGCAAGACTTATGACTTAATAAGTTGTGATCAGATAAAGGCGATCTCATCATATTTAATTTCCTGCCATAAAGTTAAGGAGCTGAGTACTTTCCGCAATGTTTCTTGATTTCTAACTGCCTCAACGCCTCATCGTCATCATTTGTTAGTATGACAGCCGTATTTTTTATATTATCTTCTTATCGGGATTTTATCCGGGTATCATCCTCTATCTCCATCGCCGCCGGCGTTTCGATGAAATCCTTTTCCATCGTCATCGACCCTTATGACGAAAGAAAAGGATTTCTACGAAACAGGGATGATACAAAGCAGGGATGAAGATTACCCGGATGAAATCCCGGGAAGAATTCACTGCAACCATTCGCTGGGAAAAGTGTAGTCTTGCATGTTACTGTTACACTTTAGCGTGGCAGAACTGCTGTCTGACCAAGTACTTAGATGAATAAATCATTAGAATTAATGGATTTCATTTCTTGTCAAACGGGGGACCATGAAGAATATTTGATCTTTAGAATATTATAGAGTAAAATAAAATTACTTCGTTCTATTCCACACTTTATTTTAAATTGCACGACCCGGGTTTCAGCATCTCATGCTATCATCAGGTCGGCTGATCAGGTCAGCATCGGCATCACCTGATGATAGCATTAGATGCTGAAACCCGGGTCGTGCTATTTAAAATATAGTGTGGAAAAGGACAAAGTAATTTTATTTTATTCAATGATGAAGCAGTTCCACAAAGTAACGCCTGAGACCGTGTCTTATACTTTAGAATATTTTTTTTGCTTTGTGGTGGTGTTCTCTAAATCTACTTGCCCTATGTAGTTGAATTTAAATCCTCATTTCCTCGTCTTCGCAGGAGTGATGCACCCGAGTCACGGCCGCCGGCGCCTCCGTCTCTCGGCCGCTCTGTCCCTCGCCGCCCCCCCGTCCCTCGCCCTGCCCGCCCTGGCCCTCCTCCTGCTCTCCGCCCCCCTGCCCGCCGTCTCCGGCCCCATCAAATGCCCCAGGGGCAACACCTGGGACCTGCGCCTCGAGTCCTGCCGCGCCTGCTCCGTCTGCTCCGATCCCCGGGCGCCCGTCGTCGTCGTCCCCTGCGAGCCGCACCGAGACACGCAATGCGGAACCCTCTCCGCACTCGGGATCGACTGGTCCTTCGCCGCCCCGAGGGCCCATAACCACCACCACCAACACCAGAAGGGGGCCAGGAGGCCCGTGGATGGCGCGACGACCCGCGCTCGATCTCCCGGGGGCGGTGCGGCCCCGTCCCAGAAGCCCCTGCTGCCTCCACGGCACGTGACCCGAGGTCCCACGACGCCTCCGCCACCGCGGCTCATGGAGCCCGCTTCTCGGAGGGTCCCGAGGCCTAGGGCGCGCGAGGAGGAAGAAGCGAGGGACGCTCTGGGAAGCGGGCTGCACGCGGTGGCGGCCAGGCCGCTGTACTTGGAGACCCTGCCTTCCGGGTTCAGGCGTGAGGGCATGTTCCTCCTGCCCGAGGGCTCGGGGGGGTCGGCCCCGGGCGTTGAAGTCACCTCCTCTGCGGGGGACTCGGGTTCTTCGTCGGAGGGCGAGGAGGGAGCATCCATCGCGGAATGGGGTTGGCGGCACTGGCTGGCTGCCGGCGTGTCCATGGCGGTGGTGTGCGTGTTGGTTCTCGTGCTGGCTCCCAGTGCCCTGAAGGGGCTGAGGAAGAGGTGTTCGTACCCCGGGAGCACAGGACGGCATCGAGACAAGGAGAAAGGTGAGTCTATTGGGAGGCAGATGGCGCATGCATTTTGCTTCAGAGGAATGAATTAATTTCACTTTTTTATTTATTTCAAAAAAAAAATAATGCTCCGAATAAAGGACTTTGTGAAATATGTGTCAGCGTTTTTTTTCCATGCATTCGTGGGTGGTATTATTGCAAATTTCAGCCACGAATATTCTCAATCGGGTTTTCATCTACTGCTACATACCACCCCTCAAGCTGCCTCAACTCAATCGTCGTATGGCGGGGGTTATTAGTACACTAGCCGTTTTAAAAAGAAGACCTGGTACTTATTGGATTGATTTGACGATAGACCCACCTAGCATTAATTATTGTCCTTTATTGTTCGAGGAAAAATGAACTCTTATAAATATCCTTTTGGCTAATTATTTCTTTTATTTTATCATTTCTATCTGCCTAGAATGCGAGTGAGGTTCCTGCATTATTTTATCTTAATCGCTCTGAAAGATATCTGCCCTTAATTGCTCAAGTAATCTGAGTTTATCATGTAGCCTCCGAGTCTCTAGCAGCTCCCTGCCTCATTCATGTTGAAGCTTTATAAAGGCCTATTGAGGTACAGTGGCTCGAACAAGTTTATGTCTAAAAAGAATGAACGCTAGAATGAACTCCAAAATGCACCTTGTAACCACCCAAATTATGCGAATGCATGGACAGTATATAGAACCTGTTCTAATTTGATTCATGAAATAATGCGCGTTCGGTTTCGGTCCACCAATACCATTCATGCAGTCAGAGATTAACTCATACATGCTAATGTGTCATGTAAACAGGCCTCAACGCTCAATTCAAACTCTCGTATTATATCGTCCTATTCTATTCGGTCGTAGCAATTTTTAACACATTGCTCATTTTTCCTTTGAATTATTTTTAGTGCAGACTGATTTTTTCTTCTTTGTTAGAGTTGCGACGTCGAATTGGGATTCGGAAATTAATGAGGATGTAGCGTTGGATGCGAGGCTAGAGCTATCATTAGTGTGTTGAACCCAGTCGCTGATATTCCTCTATTATGTTCTGACGATGACTAGGTATTTGCCGTGCCGGCCGTTTGGATATCATCCTCGTTGGTATTAATTTATTTTTTTCAATTTCTAAACAGCTTCCACAGTTTCACTGCCATCAATCTACGCGCCGCTTTACTGCTCTAGTTCTCATCTACTGTCTGTAAAAAAAGCAAGATACTCGAGTTTGAGGAGCTCTAGCGTCTAAACGAAGCAATCGATTTCAATGCAATAAAAATGATACGAAAGAGAATTTAGTTCTACGTTATATCATGTAGTTAAAACATTCTTGGGCTTAATAGTATTTCCTGTACTTAATTTTTTCTAAAAACAGTACCCGTTTTTTGCGCGTAAAATCAAGGTGCCCAACTTTGAGCGCTTGGCATTCCCGTAGTTTTCGTTCCTATAACTTGCAATTTTGATATAAAGAAGCCACATCTATTACTAGCAGTTTGCCGAAAACAAATTGTTTATACCACAAAAATTAACGGAGTTGTTGTAAACAACGCAAACCTCTGCTAACTTCGAAACCAGTGAGTCAATTGAAAATATAGTAGTTATCTATGCATGGAGATGTTTTCCCCTACCTTCTGCCGACTTTCCTGACGAAATAATTTTGAGAAGCGATTAAATTTCTAACTTATTAAAATAAAATTATTTCGACGCTCCATCAAATGACCGTACTATTATGTACGAAAGAATAATCGGTATTCTGGCTTGTGTATGCTATCAATATAACTCGTTAAGGGCCGTGGTATTGCAGTGAGTGGATGAGTTGTTTGATTCTTTTATTTTTATTTGTACATGCTTCTTTTTTGATTCCGTAACTTTATTTGATTTTCAATAATTTCGTAGTGTAAATTATCAGTTGTATTTTTTACAACATGTTTTTATTCTATTTGATATAAATATTGAGACTGAACATCTTTCGTGTGGTAAAGCTTTACTTGAATGTGTTTATTATTTATTTTTGAGATTTCTGTTTTTTTTTAATTTCATTTGTTAATGTTCCTTATCTAATTCCCTAGCTTTATTTGGTGATAAGAATTTTGTGGTGTAACTCATCAGGTACATTTTTACAACATTCTTGTATTCACTTTGGAATGTATATCGATAATGGACGCCTTTATATTGTAAAGCTTAACTTGAATGTGTTATTCAGTTACTTTTTACTTTTCTTCCACTTCCTTTGGTCACAATGTCATTGTGACTATTGCTTATTTGCAAGTATATTTGAAGTTTTATGCAAACCATGTGATTAAAAACGTGCGAAAGATGTTACTTCATTTATGCATGCGGAAAGTTAATGCGTTTATTAAGAAAATTCTAATGCGCAGAAGATTTAAGTCCTCGTGGCGAAGAGCGTTGATGCCTCCACTCGTGTATGCTGGCGTTGAAGTACGAGGAACGTTTTTATTCCAACCTTCGATAGCTCAGCAAAAACACCGTACAAGGGACAGGCGGATACTGCGTACATAGGGCGACTGCGCGTCCTCCACACTACACGCTCAAGTCATTTCTGACCGTGAGTTGTTAGTTTAAGGTTAGAGGCAATCTCATCAACAACACTGCCTCAATTTATTCTCCCAGCAAGTGTGCCTTTCGGAGCGACAGCCAGAAAACTCGCCTAACGTCTTCAGCATTGACATGTCTTGACCTTTCTACCGATAAACAAGAATGCACTGTGGCTAGAGTGTAAAACAGTGTGAAACATAACGCCCATTCCCATACAAAACAAAAGAAGAGACATGTTTCTTGATTTTCTTAGGTTTATTAAGACGACAGGATATTCAAGTTGATCAATTTTAATAATACTTAATCAGAAACAAGATGGACAACGTCCTTCTTAAAGGAAGACATCAATCAACAACTTCAACAATACGCTAAGAAAAAAAAAGATAATTACTACGGAATAACAAAAAAAAAAAACAGAATACAAACAATTACATTGTACTTAAAGTAAGAGAAATTGCTCTGTATAACAATGTTGACTTCTGGAAGTGTTCTGATCCATGAAAACACCCGTCATCTTAGTGCTGATGCAGCCAAACTACTCTTTGAGCAATTTCAATGGGACGTTTTTGATCACCCGCCGTGCAATTCCGACCAAGTGCCGTGTGACTTCCAAGTTTACGTTGAAATGTAGATGTGGCTTGGATGGAAGCGTTTTCAAACGGGCGATGGGGCTTCAGGACAAAGGCAACATTTTGGCGGCATTGGCGGCAACATCCCATGAAGAAACTATAGTAAAGCTTGTCCACAGGGAAGACCAAATCCTCAATCGCCGAGGCGATTATGTCGAAAGGAAACCACAAGTGTACTCAAGGTTTACCTATATGAAATTATTTTTAATCAATCATTCCGTCTTCTGTTCATGGCCCACAGGAGGTTGAAAAAAAACGTCCCTCGTAAAATGACAGCGTGTTGCGAAACTTGGACCCTCGCCATTGTTGTCTTTGACGAGAAATAATGAGGGGGAGGAAGTAGTCGTTACTTATATGTGTGGGCACAGGGCAGTGCACTTTTCTTTCCCCTCCTCACATGTGAGTGGTGTACACCTTTCTCGTAGTGACGCCCACAACCCTTGCGTTTGTGAACCGGCGTCAACCGCCGCTGAATCAGGCTTTAGCTATTGAATGGATAGCATTTCGTGTTTGTAAGTTTGTGTACATACGGTTGATAGGTAAGGTATATTGAGGTGTCAGATAGACCTATTGTTGGCTTCACGTCAGTAAGTTGATGATTGTTTTGCTTCGTGCGAGGCCATTGCGTATTATACTTATTGCAATCGATGTTTGAGTCAAGGAATATCGTAACGGGTTATCAAGTTGCGATGTAGTGTCATTAGAATTCATTGTACCTTTTGGTTATAAGATAAGTCATAAATAGCTATGAGAGTGAAGTATACGAATATTTTCATCATTGCTATGTTGGAAGGTCTTGGTTGAAGTTGATTCGTGTTTGCTGGCGGTGGTTAGTCGCCGACCCTGGAGTCGCAGACTGGATTTGGAAAATTCAGTCTGGTTGTGAAGTACAAAGGAAATGTTGAACTATCTGCGGACTATAGTATACACAGAATTGAATGATGATATTAGATAACTGAAAACTTCTCTATGCCGCTTAATTTTCTTTGAAATCTGTAATAGTAACCGAAGTTATAATGCTGCCCATAATTACTTCGCATTATATTCAATGCAACTCCGGTGTAATCAGAAGAGATGGGTAAATTATATGGGAATAAAAAATATTTGGCCTCATTCACAGAGTTTAAAGTGCCCTTAAGAAGAATAAGGTGATTAGTATCGAATTTTAATGATACTGAGATATTTTGGAGCAGTTCTCCAATCAGCCAGCTTATCATGTTACTGAGCTATCATTTATGAATAATCTCACCCACCAAACACTAAAATGGTATACTTTTACTACAAGATTGTTAGTGGTTGAGGCATTCTCGAAAATTTCTTGCTGAATAATTGTAGGGCAACGACGTATCTTCACGCCTCATCAAAAAGTTTGGAGTAAGAATGACTAGGGAATGGAAATAATGCTTAGTCAAAGCCCTCATCTCGGGTGTATCATTGCCGGAGGCAGGCTAGACTGCTTATCTAAATTGGATTTCCCATGCTAGAATCCCGAACGATTTTTTTGTGAAGAGTTCTACGAGCGTAGTTTTGAAATCGACTGCTCCATTATAGCGGAGGACTGCATAATGTTATTGGGAAGATTTTGGGGAAGAATCCGAAGGAAGGAAATAATTTACCTCACGTCTTTTAACTAAAGGCAACGGAGAGCGCAGTATCAGGCTATCTTTTATGTTGGAATTGGAGGTTGAATTGATATGTTGAGAGTTCCCGCTGAGGTATGGTCCAGCGAAAGGAAAATAAGCTACATATTATTGTTAATAACAACCCAATTTTAATGAAACAAGAAACCAATTTCTCCCTTGGGATATATGTAATATGGTTACCAAAAAGTTCTGGTCGTCATAATGTCGCACTGCGAGGTTTTTACGCACGCGTGCCCGTAGTTTTCAGCCGGATTTTATTTAATTGGTTAGTGTGCTCGACTCCCAATTCAAAGATCTCAAGTTCAATTCCTGGTGCTTTCAAAAACTTTGAATTATAGAATAAAACATTCGAAATATTTTTTGGATTTTTTGAGCCAGCAATTTGCTACTTTCCTTCACCTCTGCAAGCTTTTGTTTTCCTAGTTTAATGTTTGTCCAAGCTTACTCTGTTATGCTGTACATTGGTACAATAGTTTTCTTTTTGTTAATCTGCAGCTGATTGCTAGAGCCATTGTCTTTTCCATGTCAAATTCGTAAAATTTTCAACGTTTTAAAGTTGAATTAAGATAACGTGTAAGTCATAGAATTTTAAAATTGAGGACATTTTCGATACCTCCACTGTAAAACCGCCCAACAATCGCCTTCCAATCGCAATCCAATTCTCCAGCTTCGGAGGTGAGCGTATATGCTCCGGCTATTGTCAGCTAAGCGCATTCGTATTGTCGGGCTCCTAGATGAGCGGATTTGATTCGTCTGGCGATTCTTGGGCGGTTTTGCAGTGGATGTATCGTTTTGTTGGAGTAGAGACGAAATCGGCGAAATTTGAAATCAAGTCAAGATTCCGCACTCGTATGCCGAATTCATCGTTAGTCGAAGCCATCGTAAAGCGGGAGTTCACTGTAGGTACACTGTCAAGTATTGCGATTCTCTGAGTGAATGAATGCGAACCCGAGACCTAAATTTCGACCATCCAAAATTATATATCGTCATAGATGACGCTTCGGAATGCGGCTTAATGAATGGGCGGTCAGGGAGTGGGGGGAGGGACATTGGCTCTCGCTTCAGCGTACGTACGGCAATGCCCTCATTGTTCTTTACGGGAGCTTCCGTCGTCCGGTACTCCTTTCGGTCGCTGGCCGATGAATGGGGAAGTGAGAAGAGAACCCACGGTGTTCTTCGATCACTTCCGCGAGCCACTAATACCCCGCTTGCGAATACCCACCAGCGGAGATAAATTCGGTGGAACGGACTGCTACCAGCCGCTGAAATGTGTTGATAACCATTTGGAAATGGCGAATGAACTAAATTTACTATTATTTTTTCCATTCAAGGCTCGACCAGCAATTAATTTTTGTCAGTGAAAATATCGACGATCAATTGTAATACACAAATCACAATTTGATCGTGTGAACGATATCTACGAAAGACGGATTGAAAAACTACCCTTTCATCTCTATAAATTGTTAATCGATAATTCGGTTGAGTCAGTTAAAAGCTACAAATACCCTCCGATCGTTCAAACGTATTGGTAGTAATATTTAGTTAAATTGCAATGATGAAAAAGTTTCACTTCATATTGAAAATGAATGATTAAACTTTGCAATTGCATATACTCATTTTATCTGAGAAATCAAAAAGTTTGATTATCCATTTTAGTACTTATTATATCAATTACGTAGTCACATCAGAAACCTCAGTTTTTCAACTATCACTGCGTGAACGAGGTAAAATATGAAGATTTTTGGTTGCGGTCGGACATAGCAACCATCTTATGGTACTAATAAATAAGTTTTTTCGTCGGCTAACAATTTGTAACAAACTACTTTCAGCGTGATAGCTAAATTTTTTGTATTGAATCACTAAAAATTTTGATCGTAATAGCGAACATTGACATCAAAGCGAGTTCGTATTCTTGATACGTTAATATTATCGTACCTGGAGCCACTCTTGTGTATTGCCGTAATTTTGTGTCTGTCAGGGACAACTCGATATCAATACCTAAACATTTTTTTTACAACCTGAAAATCCCATGTTTACGATATTCAGGGGAAGTAAAATTCTTGTGAAAACAAGAAAAAATAAACAATGCAAAGTAAATCATACCAGGGATTCGGGTTTTTTCGCCAATTGCCTATTTTTACGATCAGTTCACTTCAGTATGTTTATTTTATTGAAATTACTTAATATTCTTGAGCACATTAATTTATTTGAGAAACATTATGATAAATTTTTAGCTGCAGATGCTAGTCTTTTCCTTTTTATAGTTTTTCTCTTTTGTTTACCCCTTTAGTAACACAGCGCCATCTCTGTATCAAACTACAAACTTGGAATTCAACTGGATTTTAACATTATAACTTCAACACTTTCCGTTGTCAATTAAAGTTGAATTTAACGAAACATGTACTGAATTTAGGAATAAATATTGAAAAAGGTACAATTAATGTCTCAACTAAAAAAGTACAAACATATTTACGAGCTTCTTTGATTGGAGACTGGAACTACAACGTTTTCTTAGAGCGCGACGCGTCATCTTTTGGTAGAGCATGTGTTTTCAGGATATTTTCCGTATGTCCATGAAGATGAAACCCGTAAGGTTGGTAGCCACTAGAGTGTCGTTGTATGTATGGCCATCCGTTTCCCCCTTTCATAACCCTTGGCTTGCTAGAGGTAACCCACTGGGGGGGTTCATCGACGTTGGCGCCTGCACATATTAATGACTTACGGGGTAAAAATCTTCGCTCGGGTTCAGTTGTTATGGGCAAGTGCGACTCTCTCCCCCAGCTCTCCCTACCGTCTGGGATTATACGAAGTTCTGCATTCACATGGACATTGATGGCTGCCTTGCGGTCGTGAAGTCGAGGTTACAGCCTTGCGGTAGTTACGGGAGTTTGGTGAAACTAGGTGGAAGAGCCCTGGGCGCTAGCGTAGCCAGGGGAGGGAGTCCGGGGGGTCCGAATCCCACACGAATTATGAAAACACAATTATTTTCCTTCATAAAAGAAAACAACACATTGAAAAATCATGCATTTAAAAATATTTCTTTAAGAAAAACTTATTTTTTTCGAAAATTTTTATAATTACTTTAAAGACCATTACTGAGCTCCCTGTTTTTCAAAAACATTTTCCCCCCTGGTTTTGGACCCCCCCCCGAACGAAATTCAAGACTACTCCACTGGCCTTGGGCTACTGAATGCTTGAAAATCACGTGGTTTGTTGTGGGGTGAGCTCTACCCTTATCTATCCAAGCCAACCTTCGAGTTGAATCTTCGAGGGAGTGAGGTACCTACAGTACCTACACATACTTTAGATGGGTGACCGATTTACTCTTCCGATTCGATTACTTCCGTGTTATCGCTGTTGTTTTTTTGCTTGCCAAAAATTGCATACTATTAGTTTTCATCAATGATTTTCTTTTCTGATATTGGATATCGCTATTTTACTATATAAAGTTGTTATTTTTTATGAACTTTTTCGAAATTCTACAATTGTGGCATTAGCGGTAGAATGTAACTGAGCTAATATGACGAAGCTGAGTTGACAATAACATCAGGAAGTGTAAAAATAGTATGTGTCTTAGAAATGAAAGCTGGATAACTTATTTTTTGTATATCGTCTGTCAACAATTATTTGGTTCAGTGCGAATGGGTTGACATTATCATAATGCTAAAACGACAGGTAACACGTTAGCTGATCAGTCGAATAGTTCCTGTTATGTAAGTGTAAGGACAAAACATGCATTCAAATATGACTGCGAAATATATGTACGAAGTGAAGATTGAAGCTTCAATTGCGCATTAGAAGATGATTTTGTTTTTCCTACGAAACGTGCTCGATGTTATTTGGTATTTAGAAGCGTAGCAATCTCAATATATTTTTCTTCTGTGGCATTATGCGGTAATGCCCTTCCATCGCGCCTTGGTTATAACCTAAATTAAGTTAAGTTAGAAAAGCTACGGCTGTTGCATCTATTCATTACATGCATAATTGGCCTTGTGTGGGGTAGAGGTAGCATTATTTTAAGGCGTTAAATATAGGTATATTGTTGGTTGGGGGATTTAAGGCTATTTCTTGAAAGCATCGTATTAGAAAACTGTCATTCCCTTCCGAGTGAAGAATTCAGGAAGAGGGCCTTTTTATATTTTGCGAAAAAAGGATTTTATCATGTTACTGTTTTATTGAAACAGGTTCCTCATTTTTTTTGCCTCTTCTCATCCATCTTCCGTTATCTAAAAATTGAGCACGTGGTTTATACCGAGATCAAAAAAGTTGTTTACCTTAGGGTCAACTTCAAGGGTTTCAGGTCAAGTTGCACGATCTCATAACTAGGGAGAGGAGAACTCGTTCTCAGGTTCAAGAGAAAGCTTATCTTAATTCTTTGTGGGTAAAACGCCACCACCGGTTATAGCGTGCTTGTAATAGGCCACTTAACGGCGCTTATGAAATGTATTTCAGCCTTTGGAAATGAGCGTATATCATCCTATTAAAAAATAGAATAAATTATCATATTTCGAAAGTATTTTTAGGGTTTTTTTGTTGTGACGTTAAGTGAGACCTCGCGCGATGGAAAACACCGAGTTACCTCCATTGCTCCGCTGCTACATCTTCATGGAGGAAATGGAGGCTATTTGACTAACTATTGACTAACCCTTCTACGTTTCAAGAAAAAAAGCATAACCACTAATGGATTCAGCTCTGCATACAGGGTATTATGATTTTTTTGCCTCAATTACCCCCGAAAACAGCGCAAAGTGGCCTTTACATCGGGAGTTAAAACAATCAACAACAGACGATCACTTATGCCCATGTCCTGGAAGAGGCAACCTTTTCAGGCGGGACTCGAACCTGCGACCTTCGGTATGGTAGTCGACCTTGTGAGCTGTGGCTTCTTTATTGGAGAGTGATCCAGGAGTTAACACCCAAGCAGTTATTATGATCGGTGAAGTATTCAACAGTCTGCCAGCATTTAGAAGCTTTATTGTTTCTGCGAAAGAAGAACTTCGACGGCGGTTTTCCCCCCTCTGAGAATGAACAGAGGAAAAACTGCTAAGGGGAGAAAACGAAGGGAAAAGCGTGTCTGGGTCTGGTGGAGAAAAGGGGAGGAAGTTGGTGGAATTAATTCCAAGAAATCGTAAAATGTGAAAGAAGGACGTTGGAAAGATAGTGGATTCCTGAAGGCTATGAATTAACGCGGAATGCGTTTTTAAAACTTGGAGTGGTGGCCGTCGGCTTACCAAGCAGAAAAGGTCTTAAGAGAGATATCCATCCATCTCGACTCGTCTTTCTTCTTTACGTATTAATTGTTTACAACTAATGTCTTTATCTCGAAAATTTCAAGGTGTATAAACACTTGTCAACAGTTGATTGTATCTCACATTTAAAAAATTTACCTCGGGATTTTCTGAAATGTAAAATTTTATAATAGACATACTTACAGTTAAATGCTGTCAATGCTCTACTATTTATATCTTAATGTATTCAGGTGTTAATATGATTCGCTTTCAAAAAGTAATTCGTGGCAATAAAATTAAAATAAGACCTTTTGAGCGGAAGTGATGCATCGTCTAAGGGAGATGTTGCAGGTATCCGACGTCGAGGCGCAAGTTTGTAACTTTAAAATGATTTTTTTGCTTATAGTTCTACTTCTTGACACCTTATTATCATAACGCATTCGGCTTCTGAAATCAAGCGAAATTTAATTATTTTTACTTACTTGTTATCGATTTACGACCGTCCAAAAAATGAGAACCGCGCGTAAAATGTAAGTTGACTGTCTCTGGCTTAAAGGTGTGAAATTTTATACTTCTTATTTCGTGAAGTGAAACTTTCTGCATGGGGGGTTCCTTGCGTTAAAATGTCTGGAGAAATTTCACGCTTGTCCCAACCGAACTCGTTCGCCGATAGCACGTGGCGTTGTCGCCTCGTTCAACCGGATCGAGTTAAGCGCGCTTCGATTGTTGAATGGGACAGCTGAGGTGAATGGGGTCCTACCCGAAATTTGAACCCTTGTGAGAGGTGACCACGAGGGTTGATTTTCTAGTCCTCGGTCTCGTTTCTCCGGAGATGGTGCGGCCTCTCCGCACGTCGTCGCTTTCGGCCGCTCCTCTTTCTTCAGAGACGGACGGACTCCTGTCGCAGATATACATCACGCCGTCCACGTCCGCGCCAGAGGAAATCAGGTGTCCTTCGAAAGGGAATCCGTGTCACGTCGACCGCGTGGTTTTTGGCGGTAAACCTTCTTGTGGTGTGGTGTGGGAAACTTCGAGGTTGACGGAAGTGCAAACGGATTGGTAATGGCTGGAAGCAAATTGTGTGGAATTTTCAACTTCAATGGCCAAGGTAGACGGGCGTTTTCTGTTGTTATTTTGGAACTTTACAGGACTGTTGTTTGTTTGAAGTAACTTTACTCTTTCCTTTGGATGATGAGAAAGTAAACAATGCGAATACTGTCTTAAAATTGGAAAAAAAGAACAGTATGTGGCCTTCGGCTGATAATTTCTATGGTAGCTTAAAAAATATCATCATGGCTTTAGGAAATCTGTTTGTTGCTCCGAATAAAGAATCCATTATTATTTTTCAATGAATGCCTAGCAACAATAGCTATAGCTTTTGTGTAGTGTAGGGGAAGTTAATTTAGATATTAAAGCAGGCTTATTAATCTTAACCTTTTAAAAAATTAATCTCTAAGGTATTCGTACTGGTCTAGCATGATCACTTAAGCTAAGTCGTTCGTCTAGTTTGCTTTTGTAACAACTATTTCATGGAAAAATAAAATTCTCAGCCCATTGTACGGTTTTATACATTTTCTCGTATTTACCATGTTAGGTCGGTAATCGTCAGCTTGGAACTGCTGCAAAACTAGAGGTGGTAGGGAATCGGTGGTTAGCCACTATCTCTGAATACCCAGGAAACCTTGCCATATATGTAGCAATGAAAAAAACGATTTCGATTAAAATCAAAATTCAAGTTTTAAGTGTCAAAGATCGAGGAAACCGTCTTCATCGCGTTTCGATTGAAACTCGAGTTTTCGATCCCTTTTCGTTTGATCCCAGTAGCGTCAATGCCGGCCTATGAATTCATCCGTCCCAAGACTTTTCTTTAAGGCTGGTAAAATTGGAAAGCACGCCCTCTCTCATCAATAAAGCATCGCAATCAGTTATTCTTTCTTAAAGAAATTAGTGAAGCCGAATGGTTCCAAAGGGTGATCCCAAAATTTTAATGTGGGTGCATTTGTAAATTTTTACTACGAATAATTCACAATTGTAAGTAGATATTTTGGATTTTCTTTCTACATTTCAAGTGTGTATTTTGTGTGTTTTTGGAATGCATAGTGAACATTTTTTTGTACAAATTGTATTTAAACAAATGGTCATTGATGTTTGCGATTAATTGATCTTTCGGTTCAAATTTCGACTTTTGTTGAAAAGTCGAGCTTTTCATTTCCGTAAATAATCTATTGCTAGAAAAATCGATTTTGATCGACATTTTTCCATCACTAGATGGGATTTTCTCTGGTTTTCCGGCCGCAAAGTAGTGGATCTAGGCATCCTTTGGCTACGTAGCCAGCTAGCACTAGCGCCATGCCACCTGTGTGAGAACGTGGTTGCACACACAGCCTATAGAAGAGTTCGTGCGGTGCTTGGTTTGATGGTTTGCGTAGAGGTTTAAGCTCTCTCCCGCCCATAAGCAGTCTCGAAGCCATAATGTCGCCATCAATTGCGTCGCTACTTCGCCATTAAAGTGTAATTTTCTGGCTTGAATATCTCGCGGGGATCGTGCCACGTTTCCTTCCACGTTGGCCCGAGTCCAGCTACTTCCCGCCCATAGGTGTTGCTTCGTGAAGGGAGTGGGGATTTGGAGGGATGGGTTTGGAGGAAGGGAAGGAAGTGAGGCAGAAAAAGCACTACCTGCCCCACTATCTATCTCGCAATACGAGGGGGGACCCAAGAATAACCGGACACAATTTTAAAAAAATTCAAAATTTAATTTCTTGTACCACAAACGCTAGTCACCAGCGAAGTACTATCCATTTAAACTGATACATTGGTCTAAACGTTTTTTCCACTGCGCAAAATACCTTTTTGTACTCGTTGTATCCGATTCCTTGCAGGACCGCCTTCGATTCCATTTTCACCTCCGTAATGTGATTACAGCATTTCTCTTTCATCATAATTTTCATCCGGGTGAACAAAAGGAAATCACAAGTTGCGAGATCTAGTGAGTTATGTGGGTGGAAAAGCAGTTTCATGCAATATTTCACCAAAAACTAAAGTCGCAGCAAGCAGCCGCACGTGTCGCATTTTGATCAGGAGTCGGCAAACGGTGGATGAATTTCGCCGCGATTCGTCTCATTCGCTAATCTTCACCTTAAAACCACTGCAATCAACTCAAAGGAAGACTAGATTGTTCAGTGAGTTCGTAAATAGTGTGCCTCTTACCCTCGTGCTCAAGAACACGATTTTTTTCTCCACGTTTTCATCAGTTCTGGACCTGGAAGGCCGGCCCGGGCGTTGAATGTCTTCGATCAACATGTTGCCGCGTTTTAAATCCGAATACCACTCGCGCAATTCAGTTATTTTTAAGGCGTGTTCTTTATAATCTGTAGACAAAAGATTCTAGGGAAAAAAGGGTCTAGAAAGTGTCCAACTAAATTTTACCGAGCGGAGAAAAACATTGTCTAAGCTGCACGCCGTTCCCGAATATCAGGCATTTCAAAAATCAGAGAGATAAAAAAAAACTCTTCGAATGTAAAATGTCACAGGGGCTCGCTAAAACCGTCTTTATCCACGCCGTTTCGCATAATGACACAGAATTGATGAAATAACACCCATGTAGTGGGAGAAGCCCAAAATATAAGAGTTACGCGCGCAGCGATTTCCGTCCGGTTGTTTTTGTGCCCCCTTTCGTTGACTTATTCCACTGCTCTCTGCCGAGAACCGGCTTAGCTGAACAGGGTTGGCAAATAACCCAAAATAATTTTAGTGGCCAACGTTTTCCTAAGCATCCATTATCAACCAATTAATCAACGCCAAAAACATTGATAGTGTCGTGGAGAATCGTCTTAGTCATCTTATTTTGAAATTTGGTTCAGGAACTGGTTTGGAAACGGTTCTCTTTTTATTAATTTATTTACCAAGTTGTCCACGTACATTATATTTGCCAGTTTACAGTGGCACAATATAACAAACATAAAGAGTACAAACACAATTAAACATTATTAATTTAAATGAATAACAATGCATTGAATGTAATCATATTGTAATCATATAACTTAAGAGTTTCTATTACGAAAGGAAAGAGCGCGGTTTGTAAAAGTGTGGTTAGAGAAATAGAACGGATCAATATGGTTTAGAAGAGAATTTATGAAGGAAGAGGCGCGGAAGAGGAAGGAACGTTTAGTCAGTGACCAATTGATAAATAGTATTTTTTCATTTTTCCTTAAAAAAATCACGTTTTAATGCTGTTTTTTCACTGTGGAGACATTTCATAATGTTTCTACAAAAATAATTTCCATCAGACGCGTGTCGTTGTCGCTACAACGGTATCTTTTGTAGTTGCAACGGAAAGCAGGGAATGTCTTGGTGACTTCAACGAAACGCGTTGTGCGGAAACACTTTTTGAGGAAATATTGTTCAATGTCTCTTTAAGTTACTTATGAAATTATCTCAGGTTTTCCACCAGGTGAGTTTCATGTATTTCGACGTTTCGATGTCTGTCTCCGCCATCGTCGTCAGGGCATTACAATCCGAGAATGGTGCCTTCTTATAGAGTAGTCTAATATGGAGGGTACCATTCTCGGATTTTTATGCCCTGAGGGTGATGACAGAGGCAGCCATCGAAACGTCGGCCTACTTGAAACTCACCCGGTGGATAACCGGAAAAAATTTCACTTGTATCTAATGCCGGGAAAGAACAAAATCACTAAGGTTTCTAGGGTTTTCCACTGGGTTAGGTATGCCTACATGTCTTCCGACGTTTCGAAGAGCGACTTGCTCTTCATCTTCAGGGGATCATTCAGAAGATCTCTTGAGGATGAAGAGCAAGTCGCTCTTCGAAACGTGGGGAGTCATGGAGATACAGCTTACCCGGTGTAAAACCCGAAAAAACCTTTCTGCACTTGATACGGGAGATCTTACTGATCTTACTGAAAAAATCATATCTCATTTAATTAGTATTTCATGGTAGGGTTGAATCCGTTAAAAACCAGTTAATGTTTGGGAGCGTTAGCGTTTCGAAACATGCTGTCCCCCTGCCGAATTGCTATTCCACGTCCATAGGGCTTCCGCTGCTTTCGGCTCCCTGAGGCAGGGAGCGGACTCATTCAACACCGCGATACGTGGGCCTTTGTACTTCCATTCTCCGCACACGAGACGAGGCAATAACGCTCCTCGACCACGTCTTCCGCCCGAAATTTCGCCAACCCACTCCTGCCCATATCAACCTCCCACTCTTCTCATACACGTGGCCATTCATGAAAAAAATGCGATTTTTTTTATTTTATTTTTTTAAATTTTTTTTTCGTTTTCGGCGGTTTGTCTTCCTCCTCCCCCTTCCCCCTCGAGGCTGTGAAATATGATGTGATATATTTCCGCTTGTAAACGGTCTTAAATTTCGCGTCGTTGCTGCATTAAAGCTCACGCGCTACTTGTCCATCGTGTATTCTTTTCGGCGCCGCTGTCGCGGTGGACAGAAAGGCTCAAAGATGACTCGTTACGCGATGAGACTTAAAAATAAGTGTGATACTCAAAAATGGGATTTCGTTCGAGGTTAAGTTTTGGTAACTTTTTTAGAATTTTAATTTTTTAGGACTCGTTTGCTATTTACAGCTCTCATTACGGTATTATTTACTCTTACCATGCCTACCAAATGCTTAATTGTAATCATTGAGGAATCCAATGATATTCCTTGAGAGTACATTTATCCCTTGTATGTCAATTTTTTCGTTTCGAACAGACAATGCAACTATCGTAAGTTATCTTTCTATACGAATCGTTTTGACCGAAATCCAAGTGAATTATTTATGAAAAATGTTTCTTTTCTGGGATTTTGGTTATAAATTTACACGTTGGCATTTTTTATTTTTTATGAATTTTTTTCAAAATTTTATCAATCTTGTATAGTTAAATTTGGCGTTTTCCTTAAACATATGTATTGCAGAAATTCTCACTGAAGGTAAGTTAATAATTTTTATTGTTTCAACCATTTCTTTAATTTAGAGGACGAACAATGGGAATTAAACAACAGAGTTATCCAGCTAAATATCTCACTTTTGCTAAATTAAGTTCGAAGCACTAAGTTTTGGTTTGGCTTGTTTGAAAGTTTTTGGCCTCTGAGCCGAAAATAATTTTAGAATCCTGAAATTTTGTTTTTGGATGAATGGAGCTTTGGTTGTGCCATAAGCCTGCAAGATTCAAACCGCAATGTAAGCGATAAAATAATTTTAGAATCCTGACGTTTTGTTTTGGATGATTGGATAGTATGGTATTTGGAGGAGGCGACTGACAGGTGAGGTGCTCCATGAAGGAAGGGGTAGATAAGAAAGGGTGGAGAGAAACCCGGCATCGGCATTAGCCTGCTCTAACGAAAGGCGCCAAGGGGGCCACACCTTAACGTCCCATCCGACGGACGGAGTGTTACACTTGAAATGTCCTCCATACAACATTAAAGCAGTGAGAGGGCAATATCTGAAAATTCTCTGCCTCCGCCGGGATTTGAACCCGAGCCCGCCGTGTGGGAAGCTAACACTCTAACCACAACACCAACCCGTTCCCCCCTGGATGATTGGTGCTTTTGTTGTGCTGTAAACCTGCAAAATCCGAACTGCAATGTAAGCGATATCGTATCGTAATTTTATTTTGTAGGAAAATTATCATTAAGCATGAAGTATTAGGACATGTTTTTCCGTTTCCTTCGCTTTTGTCTAAATGTGAATGGCTACCTGCTATGAAGACAAGTGGGCGTTTTTCCCACGTTTTTTGTTCCCACTCCATTCACTTCTCTCCGATCTTTGAGTGAATCCGGCACCTACCGCTCAGTTTTTACGTTTCAAAAAGTTCAGTCATTCATCCGCTGCACGAACGATATTTGCTTTTATTGCTTACTCGTGATGAATCTCAATACCGTCTCCGGCCACCTTACTTTCGGCGGGCTCTTCATTCACTGCTGTGTACCAGATAATTTATTGCCTGAAAGGTGGGGCCGCTATTTTTTTGCACTCCCACGAGGCTCTTCATGGAGTCGAAAAAAATTTTTTTTAATGCGTAGAATTATCAATCTCCATATTTTTTAGATGATGAAATAATTCTTGGAGTATAGGTCAAATGTATATGATGCAAAAATTATATAATAATAATATTATAATTTTATAATATTAGATATGATAATTTTTAATTTAAAAAATTTAGAAATTTGTCATTTTCGCTGTATGGTAGTTTGTAAATTCGGAAAATGAGTTCAGACACACTAAGTAAGGGTTTTATCCCATGCCTTCCAGTATATGAAGCTATCCTATCTTCTCCGGATCACGCTAATTTTAGGAAAGAAGATTTTATGATATGAATTTGACGGAAATATCAGGGCAATGCGAGATAATGAGTGTTGCCTTGGAGCTGCAATTGATCTTGCGAAACTGAGTTTTATGCCCCTAAAGATTTTGTGGTCCATTCTACGGGCATCCTATGAATGACTTAAATCTTCTCATGATAATTTCGACATACATAAAAAGCTGTACATTAGGAATGGACGGATACTACCCTCTCCGATGTTTTCAACTCTGATTAAGATTGCTATATACATGTATATAGCTTATGTTTTTTATAATGTCAAGTCAGCCAATATAATTAGAATGCTATTGCCGTAAATGTAAGTCTTCATCAAACTAACCATGTATATTGCGTGAAAAATATGGTATAATCCACGTAAAAATGTTTATCAGGTGCTTTTGATTCTCGCTAATTGACGTGTAAAACTCATTGCAGAATGCTGTGATTCTATGGTGTAATGTGGGTTGCATGTCTGAAGGCTGTCTTATCTACTCCTTGTTCGCGGTTAGTTGAAGACGGTGGTCAGTTACTAAATCTTCGATCTTATTAGAAATTCCCTCCTAGACAGGGGTGGATCTAGGATAGGGATACGGGGTGCTAGGGAGTAGACTCTGGGGGTAACCTCCCAGCAGTAGTGAGGGTGCGAACAAAATTACTATTTTATCTAGTGTAAATTGGATACCTACCGGGGAACTATAGCCCCCTCTATCTCCTCTCTGGATACCCAACTTCTTCTAGGTACACCAATCATGAATGGGATATCCATATTTGCCAACTGTTATAATTTAATCCTCGTGGTTTCCTCAATTCCTCAGTAATCTTTTTATGCAACAATGCCACTGCTGCTGGTGTCTATGACGTCATGCCATTAGGTGTGTCGCCTTTGGTTGAGATCCACGCCCCATCGGAGTGAGAATTATTTTGTGTCAAATCCTTCTTTGTAACCCTTAAATGCGCGCATGACGGTAAGAGTATTGGGTACCTAACTTACGGCTGACAAATCGTCCTGGTCTTACTTGTTCATTGAATACCGTCGGAGGTCATTGCGAGTTGAAGGGAACGGTCCGGTGTTTTTCCAAATTTTGTCTACATCCCTTGGTTCATTGTGAATCAGAATTGCTATTATTGACCGGAGCGTTGTCTAGTAAGGAGACGTAGTAGCAATAACGGAGAAAGAAGCGACATTTCAAATTTGGGTTGTAGGAGTAAATCCATAAAGAAATCAATGAATTAAGGCTAGAAATTTAGCCGAAGAATGAAAGTGAAAACTATTTTCGGCACCCTTACAGAGGTAAGGCAGTGCTACATATGAAAACAGTGAGGTAATGGGAAGTATTAGAGTAAATACTATTTAGTTGAATTCTCAAAAAATATTATAGACTGTATATAGCGTTAATTTACAGCTGTTCGACTACATGTCGGCTGTAATGAGACAAGAATACCCCTTTTGTGTTCTAGCATCTAATCAGTTTCATATTCATGAAAAACTATGTAAGTAAACGTACCCAAATTCCATCACAATTAGTAGAAAGTAAAGGGAAACATGTGTGAGAGGATTACTTCTATGGATAAAAAAGTTGAGGAAAAAGTTATTCTCTTCATTGATTTTATGCCATAGCATAGGCAGTAATGGCGCTAAAACTTATTATTCATTCATTTATTTAAACGATCTCAGAACACACAGACCTATCGAACAATTTACTAGGTAGACAATTACAAACACTTAGGCAGAAAAAAAACAAAACACTCAGGCGGTATTTATGGAATCGATATGACTAACAGGAGAGGACCATACCCCCAGTCACCAAGGTCTAAATTTTCGCGAAAAGTTGAAGTTTTTTTTTGTTGAATAACTAACCGGGAAGGACCTAAGCTAGCGGTCACCATGGCCGACCAAGATCTGCTAAATAAATTTTCGCGAAAAATTGCTGGTGTTTTTTTGTTGTAAAAATGCATTCAATACATCTTGAATTTGCTCTCGTGCGTGGTAGCTTCCAGGGGCGCAGCCAGGAATTAAGACTGGGGGGGGAGTTTAGACGCAACTAATACCGGGGTGTGTGGGGGTATGGAATACCCACCCGGATAAGCGGTAGGTGCGGCATATAAATTGCGGAATTTTAAGATAAACGGTCCAAAATGGTGAGTTTTACGACTTTCTGAGGGATATTTCATTAACCCTTACACTATTATATTAGTAATATCAATCCAATTAAGTGAATTGGATTAAATTTAAATATTTCTCTGAGCTCTGGGGGGGAGGGGTTTAATCTCCAAACCCCCCCCCCCCCCTCGCTGCGCCACTGGTAGCTTCGGTGCATTTGGCGTGCGTTTGGCTGCGTGATGGTTGGGAGGGAGAGAAAGACGATTCAGTGAGTACTGGGCTGTATGGAACGCGACAGAGCTCACGTACGCAATGAGGCAGGATCGCATTCGGAGGCCACATGCTCTCTCCGAGTTCACCACACGCGAGAGACACATGTCAATTGGGAGGGGGCGACACATATCGTGCAGAGCTTCCCTTTCACACATCATCCCTCCCCACCCATCCTCCCTCCCTCATTCGTCGCCCAAACCGTGGATCTTCCCTCTCCCACTAGATCTCGTAGCTCTCATCTCACTCCGTCGTGCATTGCGTAGGCCACCTGCACCGCCGACTTCGGGCATGCGAAAGAGGGGGCTTTTCTCCTCATTATCTCCTCTTTCTTCCTCCTATTTAAGCTGAATGCTTATATCGCAAGGGTGGACGGAACGAATTAATATATTCTCTCTCAATGTTCTAAAGGTTGCAACGTAACGCCTAGCACTCACTTAATTGTGTTTGTGTCCCTCGTAAAATCACAAAACCAACTGCAGCGAAGCTACCATACACAATACCGAATTAACCCATTTATGCCTAGTGTTCCATTTTTGGAACACCTGCTGTGACTTTCTAATTTAATAACTACGACTCATTACATACAAATATGCCACGGTTTTTCTTTCTCTGCCTCTTTATAAAGATATATTGCATTATGGGGCGGAAAGATTTAGTCAGTTTTGCCAACCCATCGCAGCCAGTGTGTTGAGAAATATCGGTCTTTTTTTTCAAGGCAGTTTTTCTGTGACCATCTCTAATGTTATATTAATAACTATTTGCCATTACGTGCAAATGTTGTAAAATTTTCCCTGCATGTTCAGTAATAGTTAAACTACAGTGCTTATTGAAGACATTTTTGAATCAGCGTATTTTTATTTAGTTATAAGCTTTTATTTAACGGTGTTCCATTTTTGGAACACTAGGCAAATCCACTACTATTATGCGTGCATACGTGCGCACTGAATAATTCACTTTAATTTTAAATCAAGTAAGTAATTAGGCGTGTAACAATTAATTATCTTCCCGGTTCATTGCTGCGCGCTTCTGATCATCACATTCATGGTTTTTCTGACGAGAAGTTTTACCTTTTTCTGATACCGGATGGTGATACTATTGAAAATGGCGGTGCATCGGCTTCTGCTTCGCCTCAACTTCTTATTACTCAAAGAAAAAACGTAACCAAAGTTGTGCGCAAATGAAAGAAAGCCTATCTGACTGCCCAGCCAGTAGAAGGTAGAGTTTCAGAAGAACAAATCACGAAAATGAAAACCCCTACAGAATATTTAGAACTCTTTCTGGACATTGAAGTGAACCTTGAACTGGCTGTCGGTGTTTTTTGGGAATAATTTTCCTGAGTGGTTACGTCTCTGTTCCGAGAAGAAGTATGCTTTGGGAGCAAAGACCAGATTCGCGTAATTCTCTAGTTAGTGGTGAAATGAGACGTGACCGATTTGAAACAATATTTTCAAATTTGCATTTTGCTGACAACTCTAACGTGAACTACACGGACAAGTTTTCCAAGTTGCGGCCTCTAACTGAGCGTCTGAATGACAGATGTATGAAATTTGTGCCAAATGAAATATACTTCATCAGCTTTGATGAGGCCATGATTCCCTATTTCGGTCGTGATGGGTGCAAACAGTTCATTCGGGGTAAGCCTTTTCGGTTTGGGTATAAATTCTGGTGCGACTAGGCTACATTTGCTGGTTTCAGCCTTATCAAGGAAAAAACCGAACACTCAATACTAATAATATGGTGTAAGTGCTTCAATTGTTTTGCAATTCACTGAGGTACTCACAACGCAGCATCCCGGTAAATACCATTTTGTGTTCGACAACTTGTTTACAAACATTGCACTCCTTGATAAACTTCATTCATTGGTCCACCAAGCAACTGGCATAGCGAGAAAAGATCGCGTAGACAAACCTCCTTTGCTATCTGATGTTACTCTAAATAAAAAATATTGGGGCACATTCGATTACCGAATTGATGGGAAAGACAATATTGTTTGTAGATGAAATGATAACAGTGTTGTAACTGCTGCATCTTCTGGTGCCGGTGTCAATCCTTTGTAACAGTCAGTCGTTATTCACAAAAGCAGAGTGAAGAAGAAAGATACAAGTTACTCAGCCAAATTCGATCAAGGTCTATAATCAGTATATGGGAGGAGTGGGCCGAGCTGATGAAAATATTGACAAGTTTCAAGCATCAAACCGTGGAAAGAAATGGTATTCGAGCCCTCCGGTTATTCTGCTTTGAGCTGGCTTTACAAAATGCTTGGTAATTGCATAAAGACGATAAGAAGCCATTGGATCTTCTTGAGTTTCGTCGCCGTTTGACCTGTCAATATATAGAGACATACAGTGATTCTATTGAGCCTGGTGGGAAAGAGAGACCGTGAAATCATGAAATCTATGAATCGTAAACTTGACTCACGTCATGACCTCATGAATCATCGGAATGTAACGCAGGGAAAGCAAACTCGCTGTGTCCAAAGCAACAAAAATACCACTTTTCAATGTAAAAACTGCAATGTTTCCTTCCATGTTAAGTGTTAACCTGGATATCATTCTTAATAGTGAGTTAATAAAAGTCTGAATCAAATTTTTTACATGCTATCAATGAGTACGTCATAGTAGTGGATTTGCCTAGTGTTCCATTTTTGGAACACCTCGTAATTAATAATTGGCAAAAGATATATTATTTTTTCTTTCGGAAATTGTTTTCATACGTATTTTTATCGACAAAATGTAAAAATCAGGGTAAAATTCGCATTTTTCAAACCTTCGGCATAAATGGGTTAAAAGCCGTACACAATGCATTTTTACAAAAAAAACACGTGCAACTTTTCGTGAAAAATTAAACAGACCTTGGTCGGCCTTAGTGACCACGAGCTATGGTCCTCTCCTGAAAGTCATTGTATCGCTACCATTAATTCTGTACTACTGCAGGTTGGAGCCGATGGGTGATGGTACAGCTCATCTTAAACTAAGTTACAGGTTTGTGAATTTTCACCTATTCAATAGGGAATCAAATCCATTTTGTTAGCAGTCCCTAATATTTTAATTGGAGTTGCCTCAAGGCACCACCTCGGATAATTCGGTTATTTGCCGATCACTCTACCTTGACCTCCACTATCTATGATTAAATGCGAGTTTCTTTTGAAAGAATCCTTTATTTTTTACTTTATTTTTCCATTACAGTAAAAAGGAGTTCTACGGTCGATATTTTTCTTATCATGGTATACATACAATTCGCATAAATCCTTTTATCATCAACAATTGACTTTCGTGGGTTATCTGTTCACTCAATCCATATTAGTAACTCTTCAATTTTAAATATATTTTTGTGTCTTGGCATTTTCCATCCGTCAAAAGCATTATATTTTATCCTAATATTGTGTTCGTGCCTCATAATATCAATTTTTATATTTTCAAAAATATAAATCCGACGAAGTACCGGTAGGTTTTAAATTGAACTTACGATTACATGTCTCTTTGAGTGTTACCTCAATTTCTCGCACGATTTTTTCCTGCTGCTTTGTATGCGTCCTATTCATTTTCATCTCAACTGAAAAAAGCTCATTTCCTCGTTCTGTTTCCATCTTTCCCATATACGTCATTCCACCTTGTTCCTTGTTAACCTTGTTCCTTTATCCTACCAAATGATTCTAGGCCTGATTCTTATTGTATTAATATTATATTCTTCTCCTCGTTGATGGCTGTAATTGCCAGTCGAAAAACCATTTTCGGATGTATTGTTTCCTTTTTTTATTGACTTTTGACTGTTCCTCCTCAAAAGGCTGCGGTTAACATTAAGTATTCCATCTGTGATTCTTTCATGTAATTAAATCACGGTGCAGTGAGAATGTGAACCTTGCGGTGTGAATTGAAGGGTTCTTAACAATGCACGGGGTGGTGAGATAAAATCGGATTTTTTTTCTAAGCAGCTAGGGGGAGGCAATCGACACCCGAAACTTCATCGTGTGTGGCGGATGCACCTATTCACGACCCATGCACTTCCCCTCCGATGCGAAGGGATCATTTTACACCGTTTGTGTGAAGTGCTCGGTTGGCACGCTGGCGATACGTCGTTCGCAGCTGAAAACAATCGAAGCAGCTTGCATGTCGACGGACGGTGCCCTCGCAAGATGGCGGCAACTCATTAATTAGCACTATTAGTGAGAGTATTGAAACCGTTGATTATTTTGAAGTTACTTAATGACGATTTTTTTGAAGTATCAGTGCATAATATTTATGTGAGGTTAAACGGTGAATCGCGATCTTATTTTAATTTTCCAATTAAAGTTATCACCGGAAACAAATTTATTACATAATATAACTCATAACTTCAGGCTTTACTTTGTGAAACCTCTCCATATTGGAAATAAAGAAATAAAACTTTGTAAGGTTCACTATTATTTTAATATGGGCTCGACCCGGGTTTAGTAACGTGGTTATGAACCTGAAGATGTAACCACGGGTAACCTGAAGATGTAACCACGTTACGAAACCCAGGTCGTGCCCATATTAAAATAATAGTGAACCTTACAAAGTTTTATTTCTTTATTTCCAAATTTAATATAGCTTGTTTCCAATGCGCTCCAGAGAATGGCGAATGAATGGTGGTGGATTCAAATTCCAGTCGAAAATTTCGGTATCCCAGATCAGAAACCCTCGCTATGCGAGAACCTTTGTCTCGGACAGAAACTACTAGGAATAGGAACTACCCCCATGCTCTGAACAAATGGAATTAACACGAGCGTGGGTTAATCTTTGGTGAGCTGTACCTTCATTTTTTTAAGCCATTCTCAGGCTAGTGGCGTGAATGGCCAAGTTTAGAAATCTATAATTCGTTTCGGCTACTATTGAAGATAAATAATACACTTATGAGAAAAACTTAGGGAGGAAATTTTTTTCCAGTCAGAAGTTATTGCAGTAATCACCTCAACGTCCAATCACGTTCATGACCGCGCCGGAGCTCCGCGGAGGTGCGTACTGTTTTGCTTTTCCGGTGAGCTCTCACTCACCCCAACCAACCAGTTTACAAAGGAACATGAATAAAATAGCTCAGTCTATCTTTGTTGGTGTTTAGTGATGTTTGTGAGAAATAGAAACTTATAAGTATAAACATTTTCACGAAGTTCAGTATCAATTTTTTCAGTATAAGCATTAAAAATTTGGAATTGAAACGGTTTTTATTAAATTGTTTAATATATATTTTCCATTTAAAAATCTATTTTGTGTAACCATTCTGGTAACTTTATTTTCGATTTCTTTTTTATTTATTTTTTTTTCAATTTTAATGGTAAATTGCAGAATGAATTTCATTGATTTTGTATCGGTTTATTTGATTTTGTTTTCAATTAACGTTTAAGTCGCTGTTATTTATGAATGATCGAAATGTGTCCTGGCGGATAATTTCCCGCGACAGTTTCGAGAGATGAAGTCGGCGAGACGGAGGGAAGGAAGAAGTCGTAAGGATTGAATGGTGTTCGAGGGAAGGGGGGGGGGAGGGACAGATCTTGGATAGAGAGAGGAAGGTGGGATAAGGGAGGGAAAGTCAGTTCCGATTGGTGCAACGGAGGGGGAAGGGTTAGTCGGATGGACAGTGCCGCTGTCCCTTCCTCTTTCTCATCGAAGACGCCTAATCACGTCCGGCAGTACAGCGCGGGGCGGCTCGGGAGAGTTCCTAGCAGACGTGGTGTGGGAAGGCTTAGGTGGAGAGTGTGGTGTGTGGAAAGAGCGGGTTGATGAAGGGAACGGTGGTTGCGTCCTTCCGTCGCCTCCTTGTTGTGAGGGGCAGGGGGGGTGGAGGAGGCGGCGGGGGGCAGGAAGTGACGGAGGCGGGAGGGAGGAAGAGAATGCACGTGCTCCGCACGCAACTCTACACCCCTTCCCCCCAACACTTCCTCCACTTCACCCAAGGGACAACTTCTCCACGCCATCGACTTCTCCAGCTTTCCACAGGACAATACGGGGTTCGGAAAATCTCATTCAACCTTTTTTTTTTCAATGTTGCCTACCTTGTATACACTATGCGGTTTCGTACGCATCTAATTCACACCTCACTCACTCAACGTTTCAAGTTTTCAACCCGAAGGCTGGTTTTTGTTAGGTGAGGGTAGAGCTCAGCCCGTATCAGGCCACAGGCCTATGGACTTTAGGGAAAAATTTACAGAGAAAAAAATCATTCGCCTTGACCAGGATTCGAACACGGTTCCCCCGATTACAAGAGTGCTTTAGCCAGTTAAGCTACCGAGACGTCATTCATCCCTGTGGATATTTGTCGACACAAGGAGGAATGACGCCTCGGTAGCTTAACTGGCTGAAGCACTCTATCGGAGATTCGGGTTCGAATCCTGGTCAAGGTGAATGATTTTTTCTCTGTGGATTTTTCGCACAATTTGTGCATTGCGGGTGACTTCCGTAAAAATTATCACCGTGACTAGTCCCGGCATGCTTAAAAAAGTAAAAAAAAACTATGAAATTAACGTATTCAGGTTAGGGGGATCCGTTCCTTTCCGTGTGCCACCTCGCACTTCGAGGCTTTTAATTTGGGGTGTCCCAAGGCTTCACCCGGAACCTCTCGATTAGCAGTAAAGTTCAGCAGACATGTGCTCCACCCATTGGGTTACCATTCTTCCAATTCACACTTGCCTACCAAATTAAGCCTAAATCGCGCGATCATTTTTTTCCATCCATTTTCGAGGGACTGCTCCAACGATAGCTCCAATGATGGGGGTAAAAATGACCGTTTCAATGATTATTTTACGCGATGGCTCGAGGGATGGAAGTCCCATTCCTTCTTACAACACTCGGCACGGGATTCGAACCCAGGCTCACTTGATAGTAAGCCAGCTCTCTAGCGACCACAAATACCCTATCTCCATTTAGTGATATTAATTATTGCAATCTTTAGGTGCAATTTTCCTCTAAATGAATGTTAATACGACCCTGATTTCAAATAAACAACATCAAGGTTATCATCAAATTTGTTGTTGTTTTTGGAAAATTGCACGTTATTATTTCAATATGGACAAATCCACTCCGTTTTGCTAGAATCCTCAGGTTTAATGATATTATTTTTTTAATGGTTGTTTCTTAATTCCGCGTTCTTAGTAGAGGTAAATAATTAGACTACAGTGGGAAGGACAGGAGGCGTTCGAGATGTGGGTGCGGAGGGGAATAGAATAGGTGAATCGGACGGAGAGGAAGAGGAACGGCGAAGTGTTGGACATGGTGGGTGAGGAGATGAAACTTCTCCGTGAGTTACGGAGGAGAGAGGGCCTGGATGATGTGAGGAGGAAAGATGGGATGCAGGAATGACTTGAGCGTGGAGGGGATGTTGAAATCGCGTTAGAGCAGTGACGTAACAATGGGTAGATGAGGGGATAGATCCCCCCCCCCCCAAAGCCTCAGAGAAATAAAAAAAGTATTTTAAACTATTTTCTAGTTTTGACCTATAACAACTGCATCTGACTCAAGTTAAATTTTAAGTGCCAAAATGATGTTAAATGTATTTCCAGGCATGTCAGTTTTTAAAAATGCATGGAAGGGGGATCACCCATAGGCCCCTTCATCCCCCCAAAGCATATTCCTAGTTACACCTCTGCGTTGGAGTATGGAATGGCAGTTAAGCTGCGATGGAAGGGAATAGAGTTTTGGGATCGAATGCGAGGGAGCAGATTTTCCTTGAAGTTGAAGAAGGAAGTTCAATTGGGGAGGCTGAGGAGCATGATGATACGTAAGCTATTCTATATAAACCTACCTGAGCCGGTGGATATTTTTATCAATACTTTTTTTAGCTTATTTTTAGATTGACAAAGAAGGGGATTATAATTTTTGGTTAGTTAACACTTCCGTGTGTACTTATTTCACTTCACGGTATGAGTGGGACAACTCTTTCGAACTCCACAGTGGAAACGAGACTCCAGGGCGGACTCGCAAGGTTACACTCCTGGGGCAGGGTCTATAAGCGCGAGCTTTTTTCCTCTGCACCCAGAAGGGGGAGGACAGAAAGGAGAAAGGAAGGAGGCGCCGCCGCGATTGGAGCCCGACGACGCCTCCTGGGAGTGGATAGGGAAGGAAGGGAAGGGACGAGGAATCCCGCACCGTCACAAAGGCGGGCGGGTCCTACCCTAGCAAAACCAGGCAAAGCCATTAATATTCTAACGATCTTGCAGGACCATTCTATGAGAAAGAAGGATCCAACGATCAAATCGTTAGATTTCTAACGCCAAAATATTTACTTTTCCGAATTTCCATTGAAGATTATAGTTTAGGAAATGATTCGGCAAATTCCTCTCTACCCTTATCAATTTTTTCGGCCACTTCCGAGAGGAAGAGGCTTCGGTAAACCTACTGATTCGCCTCAATCTTAGCTTGGGCAGCGAGGCAATGCACGTGATCATCCTCCGTACGCTACTCATCGGACTTCCACCGCTAAACCCCCCTTCACTCATACCAATATTTCCTCCTCTCCACCGAAGGGGCTCTCCCGACTTCTCTCCCACACCAACTTCTCCAACTTTCCTCTGTCAATGAGGAGGGTTCGGTAAATCCCACTTATTCATAATTCAGGGTTATTATACGTGAATGGTGCGGTTTCAGTAATTCAATGGAAGATATTAGGGATAGGGTGGCAAAGATTTCTGAGAGGCTGCCCGATCCATTGGATTAAAAAATTAGTCGGCAATTCTCTCGTATACTTCCTCAGCTGCTGATTCGCATCTATTGGCATCAACCATCTCACCTTTGTCAGTTGGAAAATTGAATTTCTTGTTTTTGTGTGGAAAATAATTAAATTGTGAAATCAATATCATTATTTCTATCAGTTAAGAGTGTCATTGTGTCTTTGCAACGATTACTAAGTTTTTATTTGATGTCTGGAAGTACCGAAAATGAGTGAACCTATTTGGGCGACTCCAAATTTATCTTTGTTTCAAATGTTATCCCTATCTGTTACAATTACTGTGCTAGTTGTTTTCAAGCTTTTCAATGTTGTAATTCGTACCAATACGATGAATACGAAATGGGAAATACACCCTCTAATAGGCAAAAGATCTTCATTCCCTCATGAGATTCACTGGAGTGATAATACATCCTTCTTTCTCGTTTTCGAATTTTATGTTGGGATCAAAAATGTCACTTTTGTCAAAAGTTCCCCTTCACTGATATGACGCTTTCTCCTTGACAATGGTGAGTGAAACATCACACTCAATTTGCATTATCCTTTCCAGGAGAATGAGACTAAGCTCTCTGCTTTGCTCCGTTTATGAGACCTATTTACGTTTAAGGTATCTGGTCAAGATGAATCGAAATTCAATCTATTATCTGCATTACAGCTGTTCTACGTATTTATTGCTGGGTACTTGATGTAGTCTGCTACACTTGGTGGAGATCGAAGGCTTATTATTCATACATCCACGAGAATGTAGGAATTAATATAGTAGAACGAGATATGAGGTTTTAAGGAGAAGCTTGGAGAAGACGTAAGTGACGAGGTTATCTAAAAAAGAGAAAAATAAACGAGCGTGAAACTAAGGTGTTGGACTGGAGGTTGTGAATCTCTTGAGCGATCTAGAGAGAGCAGAAAAGTGTCAACGTTGAGAGGATATCTTGCCTTTGACTCGATTATCTACGAAATAGGAATTGGATTGGAAGAAAAAGATTGCAATTACAAGTACTGTATAGCATCGAATGGAGCACAGAATATGGGTAAAATTTCCACTGACTGGACCTATTTACATTTAGGCAATGATATCATGTACGAGGTAATTTCCTTGTCAAGATTATAGTTGCTCAAAGATACATACTTTGGCTTATGCATTAGGCAAGGAGAATATTAGAGCCAAATGTTCAGTATTTTTTAAGAAATTAAAAATTATAAAAAATCATTATTAGGTGCAAAATGATAAAACCATTTACTGTATATTATCGCAGATTTTATTTCATTTTTACTGGATTAAAGTTTTTTTATATTAAGAAACTTTTTATTCTGCCTCTCTGCTGCTCAATCTTCCGTGAAAGCTTAAACGCCTCAACTCTCGGTACACAATCGCTTGTGAAGCCATACTACTACTATTGTTGATATATTTGTTTCCCGATCAATGAAATAAGTAGTTTTTAGAAACTGACTCGAGCCCCGTTTCCCCTCATTGGTGATCTCATGCGTTCGTTTCCTTCTCACGTATGTCCTAGCTTCCCCGTATCTTCGTTGGGGTGGAAAAGAAAGGGTTTCGTTTCCCCATCCGACTGTCACCCCTCGCGTCTTTTGTTCCGTTCTTTTCCTTTCAAATTTCTTTCTCGCACGAGTCGTTTTATACGCGTTAATGGCTCGAGTCATCGTTGGAGGTTCCGGCGTTGGCCGGCTCCGCCTTCACGGACAAGGGTTTCTAATGCTCAACCACCTATTCCTCGTTCCCATGTAAACAACGTCCACGATGTCAGGATTCCGGTTTTCGTTTTTTCAACAGGACCGCCTGGAGCTTTATAACGGCTCGCCTGCCTGATGAGTTTGAGGATCAATTACCGGTGGCTCTAGAAATGAAATAGCTTGTCGGACCGTTTAATTTGCTGGAAGGGCAATTTCTGTTTCTTTGAAAATGAGCCGCCGGAAGTATCTTTCATCATTTTTTTGTTTCTGATCATCCAGTTTGAGAAATTATAGTGTTCATCACCTCTGTCTTTCAACTAAAGCCGTTGTGTGTCACTCTTTAGCTTCCACATTTTTGTATCTGCTTCGAGGAATTAGACATTTTTAGCTAGATTTCTCGCACATTTTGGTGTGATAATAATAATCCCGTTTTGATGATGTTAAGAAAATGCTCCGTTACAAGCTGAAGTAGTTGGGTTACATATAGCTTGCATCCCTCCTTCCTTATGGTATGGCATTTTAGCATAAAGAAATATAGAGAAGAAGCTTCTGATTGTGAAATAGGTTTCTGTTGATGAAAGAGGGCTTGAGCTTATGTTATGAGATGCTGCGCAGTAAATCACTATTCGAATAAATACGGATAAATGTGGGAATGTGGGGAATGTGGGAATGTTGCGTCGTTCTTTCGCATAACAGTGTTTATCGGAGATTAGTAACCACATTGATAGAGAACATTGTATTATAAATGTGCAAAGTTTTCAAGGAATTCCTGTAATTGGTGTTTGTACAGACATATTGGGGACCACTTAAGCCGAGTTGGTTGAATTATTTGATATATTTACTGATTCTATAATCGACGATTCTCTATTCTTGCGTGCTAGCCATTGAATCCATATTTGTTTCGTTTCAGAATTTCGCCTTGCGTTTTGGTATATTTCGTATTTGATGACCAAATAATAAGTGGAAGTACGGCCTGAATGAAATTTACCTGCACTTTTAATAAATATTGTAAGAGGCAGTGACGGAGAAGCAGAGGGGGCAAGGGCCCGGCTTCACGGAATTTCTGGATAAATTGCAAAGATGGTATTCTTCAAGGTGACTCCTCAATTAAAGTTTTTATTTCATCAGCTTAAAACAAATGTTTCAAAGTTATTGGTGAATATCTTAAAGCTCCTTGTCTTCGCATATGAGACCTCTGAATAATTATCGTTCAGTGGTATTGCATACCACCTTGGCGCTGCGGTATCCCCTCACTAACTACGACCATGATCCGGCCCTGGTTAAAGGGGAGGAAATTGCTGTATGCAAGTGAGATGATTTTAATTATTTCCAACTGCCCCGTAAACAGCATATCGATGGCTCAGTTCTAACTACACGTACCTCAAAAATAGCAACTTTTCAGGAGAGCCTAGAAACGATTTATTTTTTCTAATTGTACTCTAAAATTAAAAACCAAAAATTCATAAAACTGAAAAGGAAGCATACATTTACCAACAAGAGTTTTTTTTTTGCTTGACATTTATTTTTTAATATTATTACAATTTGTTTCAGATACCTGTGTCAAACCGGCCAAATTTTAAGATGCGTGTTGTTAGAACTTCGCCATCGATATAATTGCCTGTACAACATTAACAAAGCGCATCACAAACATGCAATTCTTAGAGACAGACCACCTACCCAGGTGGGATTCGAACCCATGACCTACGGTAAGGCAGGCGAGTACTTCAACCCACCACTAACACCGAGGCCTGAAAGAGGAATTATCATTTTAGCGAGATTTTTTCGAGCAATTATTTTACAAACTTTCTGTGCTAACAAGTAAGTGTAAAACTTCCCTTGTTCTCTGGTGCCAGGAACTTTCAGTGGTGCTACAAATTTTATTTATTTATTTTCCCCTGCCACGTGAGTGGCATACATGGAGACCAATGCATCTTCAACTCACTCTAACCTTATGGGGCTCCACTCTAACCTTAGTTGTGCCCATCATCGCCGATTCATGGTCTGAATAATTGAATTGGCTTGCCCGTTGCCTTCCTCAATAATGTGTTTACGTGGCTTCTTTGATGTGATGGCCTGCCCACTGGTGCCAGGCGTCTGAGAACAGCCACCTCAATGTAAAATGTGTTCTTCGCTGCCGCTTCGCCGGTTTCTTATTCCTTGTCCGATTTTATTGCTCTCATCTATTCTACCGTATCGGGTATTAAAACACGATGTATCCACTACTATATCCAAATGTCTACTGCTAGGCTATTGTATTTATTCATACCTAGATCGTAAGACGAGCTCAGTAGTTAGTATTCGTGATGGAGTAGTCAAACTTTGTAGTTTCCTTGGAAATTTTATTGGCACTATATGAGACTGGTACGCCGTTCCGAATGCAAAATCATATTCCGTGTCGAGGACAAGGTGGTTGAAATTCCCTTAACTATACTGAGCCTTTAAAAATACCCTTTCGAATTGTGGTGCTACCGAAGAATGATGAAAATAAAATGTATTGAGTAATGAGAAACAACTGAGAAGAGTGATGGAAAAGAGAAGTATTCTATAAACCTTAAGGAAAAGACTGAACAACACAGTCGACTGCATTTTAAGGCATGATGGCCAAGTGAGAACAATCATAGAAGGACAGGTGTTAAGGAAGAAGGGCAAGGAACGGCCCAGAATGAGTTACATAGGACAGGTTGTAAAGGATGTAAAAGAGAAGAAATATGTAGCTATGAAAAGGCTAGCGGATAGGAGAGAGGAATGGAGAGCTGCGTCGAACCAATCGTAGGATTGTTGACTAATGATGATGGTGGTGATGAAAAAATTACATTGTACAGGATTGTGGAAATGATTATTAATGATGATGTTGAATGTACTCTGTCACTGAACGAGATCGGGTTGGCAATCGGCTGAAGTTATGGCTTCCCTCCCCGTTGGTCCTAATTCAAATACTGGCGGCCCAATCCACGTAAGTGCTGTGTGGAGGCCATTTCATTCGTAGCACTAAGCCCGTCGCACAGGACTTCAAAGAATTATCTCCTTTGCTTAAAGTGCAGGCTTATACCGATGTCATGTTTCCCACTATTCTACCCTTCTTTGTGGCTCCAATGACTGGAGATGTTGGTCGCCTCCTTCTAAGATACCCGCCTTAAATACTTTTATCATAGAAAATACCCTCACAATTTTCCACACAATTAATTCACAAATAATTTTTTGCCAAATTTTCGGTATATTTGTACAATTTAATGAAGGCGGGGAGGGGAAGTTGAAAACAGCATTGGAGGGTAGAATGTTGCCCGAAAATTTAGTGCAGGGGCTCAGGCTTACGGGAACCCCTCCCCAAATTAACACCCCTCCAAATAAAACCTCATCGAAAACATTTCTGGCCACGGCCTTGCTATCACGCACGACATGGAATGAATACGACAAAAAAAATTTAGCACTTCGTATCGCCTATCCTCGGAAACACATACCTATTTTAACATCGCATGTCTCTCTTTCCTATGCAAACAGTGGGCGAAGGTCACACCAGTGAGTAAGTCCTATAGGTCAGGTCCAAATGACAAATGAAAGAACGATTATATTACCTTGATTATATTTGAGCGTTTGTATATTTTAGTTGATTTAAATTTATGTTATTATGCTAATAGAAACATTTTGTAAAGCATTTGAGTATTTTATCGGTATTAACTGTATTAATTTAGAAATCTCTTTGTTTTACACATGCAATAAAGATTTTCGTCATTAAATATTCCCTTACTGCAGATAGCCTCTTACAGTAAACTACTACTCATCCAATTATTTATTCTCTAATGTGTCTCTTTCCCAGAAATTCACTGGAATTAGATCATATTTTGATTCTGTAATATATAAGATACATATTAGATAAATTTATGCATAAGTAAAATGGAGTATCTTCTTCAAAGGAAAGGCAGTAAAACTAGTAACAACTAAGGAATTATAATAATCTACAAATAATTAGATTATGACGTCATAAATCAACGTACTCAAAACAAGTAAGTACGCAAAGTATTTACCGGGGAGAAAATAATTACCACACATTGATAGCAACGACGACCACACTTCCGCGAACTCGGGGCAGAGTCGGCCATTCACATAAGCGCATACACACGCTTGAATCGATTGACACCCAAGTCACAAAATGCACCCGCCACGAAGCGAAGGCGTTCCAGCGGCGATTACGATCAACGTATCAGTTTCTAAGGAGTTACGGCCATCTCGAAATGGCAACGAAGTTGGCGAGAACATAGCGAGCGAAGACAATGGCGGTTTCGCGTCCAAAATGAGCGCTCGATGCAGACAGTGTAGTGATGTTGGCCAACGCAATTGTATTTTTCGATTCAGCGAATACTGAAGCTACCATTAGTCTCCATTACATTGCCCTTCGAACGTAGCGTGACGCTTGAAACCATTCTAAATAATGCAGAAAAGTTTCTCGGGTTCTCCACCGGTTGATGTCGTCCATGTCTCCCGACGTTTCGAGCAGCGACTTGCTGTTCATCCTCAGGGGATCTTTCGATTCGGAAATGGAATACATCAACCAGTGGAAAACCCGAAAAACTTTTCTGCAGCTGATACGCCGGGAAAACCTAAGATCATACATCATGCTAAATAATATTGAAATATTATTACTAAAGTATTCTACCGATTAAGGTAGGTTTCCATGGAGTCCTTGAGAAGAATTCTAGGATCCTCCATCCCCATCAACCACTTTCCTCTTCAATGCACAAGAAGACCTACTGCCTTTCATTCTATCTAAAAATGCTATTCTTTTCCTTCCTCTCCCTCGTTACCCAACATTGTACCCTCTAACACTGTTTTCAACATCCCCTCCCCGCTAAGCACTAACTCCATCCATACCTTCTGTATCCTCTGTATCTCATCTAAAAGCTGCCTCTCCTCACCCACCATTCACCTCACCATCTACTTTCTTCGCCACGTCCACATCTCGAATGCCTTGAGTTTTCTCTCGTCCTCCTTCCTAAGTGTCCACGTTTCTGCACCTTAAAGCGCTAAACTCCAGATCAGACTCTTCACTAACCTTTTCTTTAAATTATAACATAGCGAACCTCTCAGAAGCTCCTTCCTTTTCATGACAGCCGTTAACATATAAAAAGGAAATGCTCCAACGAAGTTCCGCTTAGCATTTATTAAAGCCTTTCATCGTTCGGGGAAAAAACGAATTTCAATACCCAATCGTTCGGCAAAATACCTCTGCTAATTTATCGCCTTTTTCGGAACTGGAAATATGGTGAGGTTCTCTAATGATGTTCTCCTTGCCGCACTCTAATTATTCTATTCTTAATTCTCAAGCAACCTAAAACTAGCGCGCAGTTGGCGATGGATGAGACAGATACTTTGTGGAGATCCATTATGAGATAGGAAGTGAAACACTTTGCACTTTCCACATAAAAATTTATTAAACTACAGTCGAGATGTTTCGCTGCACTGTAGCATTATGAAGACTAGCCCAAGAAAATAACCATACCAATATAAATACAAAATTACACACTCGCAAACAGTTGGGGAGGTGGGGGTGGAAGGTGTTTCTTGAAGAAGGGGTTTCTTGGTTTAGTGTTGATAATGCTGCAGTGCAGCGAAACATGTTGACTGTAGTTTAATAAATTTTTATGTGGAAAGTGCAAAGTGTTTCACTTCATATCTCTAGCGACTCCCAGATCAACTCGTTCAACATATGTTTAACGCAGTTTTGACGAATCGCGCTGCTCTTCTTTGAATCTAATTAAGTCCACGTATTAAGTCATCTTGCGCTGGATCCCACGTTCTTGATGCACATTCAAGGTGTTACGGCCACGGCCGGTTGCTACGGCCTTGCCTGCTAGGTCATACAATAAAAACTGAGTGTCTGATTGTGGTTCCCTGTGCGTACCGTGGCGTAACGGGACAATTCATATTATGCACCCCGTTTGTACTTTTCCATGCCTTCATCACGAGGGATGGTGCTTATAAATTCCTTGTGAATTGAAAATGCTGTGGTCACGTTGCATGAGGATGATGGTTCTCGAAGGGCTTCCCACGAAAAGGAAATTCATTGTATCGTGAAATAAGAATATTTATGAACGCATAACAGTATTCGAGCAGTTTCGGGTTCTCGTGTAAATAGGGCTCTAAGCCGTAAGATTCCCAGAAGCAAGGGGACTGCATGGAGGAGGCCCAATTCCATCCCACAGTGGGTTGATTTCTGGTGCCAGTTCGGTCGCATTTTAATCGGCTTTCAAAAACATCCGCAGCGCGGTGATGAGTGACATGCGATTCACTTTTTTCCAATATTTTGTAAAATGACGTTTGAAATAGCGAGGGATAGCATTGAGCTTGTATGCATGTGATAGATCACATCATGATATACATAAATTTTTGGTTGAAACCGCTAATTAATCCTTATTTCCCGGATCAATTTGTTCGCCAGCGCGACGCGAGTGGCGAATTCTGTAAGCCCAATTTTAATGTGCGATGGCCGACGACACATTATGAGACCGAATTGAGGATCCTATATTGTAATATTCGTGCCCAGAAGTTTGGTTTCCCTGGTTTAAAATTTTCTTTCTTAAAGTACATCAAATAGATATGCCTTTCCTCGGTCAACATGCTTGGTTTACGCAATTAATCCCAAACAATTTACTAAGTTAGTATGGGGCTTCAATTGAATTAATGGTTAAGATTGGTTTTCCTGAAAGTCGCCTTTCCTTTACTCCTACAATTCTTTAGCACTGGCATAGCCTCTGTAGGGGGTTGGTGGGTCTTATTTTCGAAAGGTACTGATCGAAGATTAATTTACACGCGGTCCTTCATAAATTTACAAATAAAAGAAATTTGTTTACAATTTTAATATAATTTATTTTAGCCTCACTGAGAAAACTCATTTCAATTAATTTTAATTACCTGTGCCTAGAGAGGGCCTAGCAGTCTTTTGCAGTCGATTTAGAGCTGCTCGCTTGCTCTGAAAACGGTCTACCGTTATTTTCTCATATTCTTCTCTCTTCTTTCGGGTATTCATCGCGTTGATGTCGCGGACGACAATAGTTTTGCCTACCTTCCAGCAGGTGTCTTCAGGTCGAGATGGTTTTCGCTGGGATTGTGCCTGTAGCCAACTAAAATTCCAAATATGGACATATGCGTGCGGGAAGACGTACGTAAATTGGAGAGAATAGTTGGACCATCGAAACTCGGATAAAAGAGCATCAGTGGCATTTCCGGCTAGCCCACCCGCAAAAGTCTGCAGTGGCGGAGCACAGCATGAACGAAGACCGTGTCATAAAATGGAAGGAGGCCAAATCGCTCTGCCGTGCTCATGGCAACTGAGACCGTCTGGTCAAGGAAGCAATTCAGATCCGCGTAAATCCCTACAACATCGACCGAGACTCCGGATTCCGTATCAGCAACGCTTGTAGTGGCTTGCCCGTTGCCTTTCTCAATAATGTTTTTACGTGGCTTCTTTGATGTGATGGCCTGCCCTCTGGTGCCAGGCGTCTGAGAACAGCCACCTCAATGTAAAATATGTTCTTCGCTGATACTTTGCCAGAAATCCATCATGACCTCCATACTGTGTGTGGAACACTTCAAATTTAGTACTCCGTCCATCGGATGGTACGTAAACCCCTGGTCGCCTTTTCCAAAAAGTAGGCTGATTCTAAGTCTTCGTATCACGAATGGGTCTCTCGGTTTCCGCATCTAAAATCCCCGGCCCAGCTTCTCAAGTACTCCATGGAAACCTACCTTAATCAGTAGCATACTTTAATTATGAGGCTGATTCCATCGCCGAGTTTCTCTCTCCCATTTATTCTTCCTTCATAGCGCAGATGACCTTCCATTGAATCCTCCAATTACAGTTGACTTTTATTTTCCAATGGTTTGCGCTTCTCACCTACTACGCCGATTTCTTCATCATTAATTCCCATTTCTCACATTATCCATTTTCCTTCTCGCTTGCATTACGAATGCCTGCAGTCTGTTCTCTTTCTTTATCCTACTCTGATGCTCCTTGAGACAGTTTTACATGAGGAACAAAATTTTACAACCTTATATACGAAGGAACTCGCACTTAACAATGCACCGTGTAGAGTCGTGAATTCCGTGAACGTATTCGCAAATGCATGAACGCTGGATGGCGAAATAAGTCATGATAAAATTATTAAATGCACGATTGAGAAAAAGATGCAGCTCGAAGGTGTGTAATTTATTTTCCCTTGTAAAACACGCTTTACGAAGAAAGACTTCACATTTTCTTCACTCTCATTCAGTCTGGAAATTCAATGGAAGTGTTTTTTTTATTTTACCATATTAGTTTGTAATAAAAGAATTTCAATCCTGCATTTTTCAACTTCAATTTTCAGTGTCACTTGTTCATTTGTTTTATAATTCTTTGGGACATTTAGAGAATAAATTTCTCTCATCGAGAGAAAATGAAACACTAAAGATGAATGACTTAATTGCTTTGTTCATTACATGCTCCACATGGTTAAAGTGTTTCGTAAGTTTTCATTCATTTCAAGACAAGGCGGATGGCGCGGTGTATGGTCTAACCGTAATGAGAGATGTTTTGTTGACATTGTTGCCTCTAGTACATGAGATTCGTCATATCCATTCGGGGCGTGTAAAAAATGATGAATAGTATTATAATACGTGATATTGTTTTAATGCTTGTGAGCGTGGAGTGTGTGCCCCGTTGACATTGGTAAACCCATCACTCTTGAGAAGGATGATGCAATCAGTATTCACGTGAAGAGGGATTGGGATATTAAAAGTATGACGGCACAATTTATTACGATTTTTACCGCTTTAGTATGCACCGGGCCCCCCAAGTGGTTCGACTGATGGCGGCCTCGGCGAAGCATATTCATGGCGGATGATGAATAAAGCAAAGCTATAATTCATTCGTGTAAATTCGACTTCCTTTTGGGTTTGTCCCGACCTCGGTCCACGGCCCACCATCTCCCATCTGCTTCCGACTCTACTGAGTGGTGTGAAGTACTAAAATTGTAGAGATTATGTTCCTCTGGAAAAGCTTAATAAATTATATTCTCGCCAGTCTCACTAATGTGCATATATTCACTTATACACAGCACATACTTGAGTAATCTCATTCCCGTACGGTAACTCAGTAATCTGCTCTTAATTGGGCGTAAATTTACGTAATATTCGTTTTACACATGATTAACATAAAAGAATGGTGCTGTTTCCGTAACTCCTAAGATGATAGCAGTAATTCCTAGTGGATAGGTTGGCAGAGATTTCTAAATATTGGGCTATTGGGTGTAAATTGCGTGATATCCCTATTATACAGGGTTATCATAAAAAAATGGTTTCAGTAATCCATAGGAAGACAGTAGGCATAGGGTGACAGAGATTTTTCAGAGGCTGCCCGATCCCTGCTTGAGTGTCTTGAGGTGGGCACTTCAAGGGCAGCACTCCGTCCGTCCGATGGGACGTTAAGCCGTGGTCCCCTTGGCGCATTTCTTTTGTAGTTGGCTGAAGACGACGCCGGGTTTCTCTCTTGTCGAGCAACTAAGGGTACACATATTGATATTTATGTACACAAACTATTTGAGACGACAAATTCGAAAAATAAAAAAAAACATAAACTGTGAGTAATTCTGTTTTCATTAAATCCATGTAAAAAAACTGCAATATTCTTTTATGATAACTCTGCATCATTTGAATTGTTGGAAAAAATATCGTTATGGATTTGGAAAAGCTACTAGTTACATTCGTAGGGTAAAAGGATGCATTTCTAGTTTAATTGGTTGAGAAATGAGCCTGTATTCGGGAAATCCTGGTTTTAACCTAGATTAAAGGCTTGCGTTATACATTTCCTTTGGAATTTTTATATTATTAAGCGGTAAGATTTATTGTAGAGCGATTGATATGAGGCATGCCGAGAATGGAAATGAAATCGATGGTATACAGTTTAATTAGACATATACCTCGGTGAATAATTAATTGCCTTGACAATACACTTCCTTCCTAGTAGTAGAAGATGTACTTGCATTCATCGGTGTTCACTTTCAAAGGGTAGATTTATGGAGATAGGAAGTAGTCGTTGAAATTCGTCGTCGTAGTTGGACTTGCCGTGTAAATTATAGTCGTCTGTTTCTCGTCTTTTATGTAATTACCGTATCAGGCCGTCTGACAATTTTGGGAGGTGATGTAAGATCTTAGATTTTCTTGGCGTATAAGGTGCAGAAATGATTTTCGGAATCTCCATCGGGTAATTGCTTGTCTCGCGAACCTCGGGAGATATGAAGCCATGTACCCGCTGTAGGACTTGAGAATCCTTCCTGCAAATGTTGATGGAGACTTTCGCGGAGAGGTATATCGATGGCTAAGTTCTAAAAACATGTATCTAAAAAGTAGCAACTTCTCAGGAGAGCAAAAAACTATTATTTTTTTACTTTTATACTGAAATCAAAAGACAAAAGTACATGAAACTGAAAAAGTAGCATTCATTTGCAAACTAAGAGTTGTTTTTTGCTTGTATTTTATTTTTTAGTGTTACTACACTTCGTTTAAGATACCTATCTCAAACCGGCCGAATTTGAGATACGTGTTGTTAGAACTTAGCCATCGATATAGACATGTAGGCCCATAGAAGCCCGTCTTATATAGGCATTACCAAAACCAAGGCCTATATAAGACGGGCAAAAACCTGCATCAAACACTTCGAACCTGAAGACGCCAGCTGCAACGCCGGCGAAACTGTCGTCATGAAGATGAATCGACGCGGAGGTCAACCCGAAAACCTTGCTACGCAATCCTTCCTGCAATTTGGGGGTTTGTAACTTTTATTTTGATGATAATGGCTTCCCCAAAAATTCTCCTCCACGCGTACAAAAAAATTAACGGTGATGATGAAGTACGAATACGTTACGGTTCCCCCTGTGATTCGATCGAGTGACCCTGTAGGTCGGGCGTAAATAACAAAGGTTTTCCCTTCACCATCTTTCGTGGCTCAAAGGTAAAGAGAGAGAAGCTCATTGGTATAAAGTCCTCACCCGCAGCGCATTGAGCGGCTCAGGCACACGCAAGTGCGTACGAGGGAGCCGATAAACAAGTGAATGGGGGGAGAGATGAATAAAAATGGAAATAAAGTCCTCCCACTCCTCGGTGGAGGCAAAGCCTTTCCTCCACTCTCCCCCGCCCTCCTGTGTTCACTTCCTCTCTCTCTCTCCCCCCCACTTCCTTTACCACTGTCCCCATCCATATCTCGAGTTTGTCTCGGAGTAAATACGAACTGGAGGGATTTACGGCTTCTGGAAATAAGATTGAGAACGCAAAATCCTACATCGCGTCGTGTGCTAGATTGGCTGACCACGAAATAATGTCTCTTTTTTTTGTATTTTATTTAGATTAGAATGTTTAATTATTTACATTTAATTAAATATTCACGTGGTAGGAGAAGTACGTTATAAATAGGCTCTGACATATATTTTTTTTTCTTCCCCGCAGTATGATATTGGTGAAATCTTCTCGGGTTCCACCGGGTGATTTTCTTGTAAGACGACGCTTCGATGAATGCCTCTGCCATCGTCCTTAGGGCATGTCCTGAGGACGTTGGCAGATGATGCCATGAGGGGCGATGAAAAAGGCAGCCATCGAAATGTCGGCCTGTTAGCAACTCACCTATGGAAAACCCAAGAAAATTTCACCCATTCGCATCTGAGGTTTCCGCGGCGTTTCTCCACATTGGTAACGGCTTTCGGGAGTTCCTCCGCGTTGTGTTGTCTAAAGGCGACGACAGTTTCTCCAGCCATGGACGCCAGCAGAATGGCTGGAGTAAACCTTGTCGCCTTTAGACAATACTACGCGGAGGAAAACCCGAAAGCCGTTACTAATGCATTTTATAATTAATTCATTTGTGAGAATTTGATAAATAATTGGTTCCCTTTTCCATAATGATACAAAAAATTGATGTTTCAATTTTTGTGGACTAGGCTTTTACTGTTCAGGCACCTTGAGGAAGAGAAGAAGTTTTGACTGAATGTCTTGATACTTACGCTATGGCCGTTGAAACTGTTTGTCTTGATAATTACGCTATGGCCGTTGAAACTAGTTGACCGCAAGTAAAGATTTTTTGGAACAGTACTTGGTTTTTATTTCAGCATGAATATCTCATCCTTCCACCAAGTAACGCCCAAATCAGTTGATTTCATTCGCATGTTGTGTTTCCTTGGTGAATTTTAAGCCGCTGTTATACATTTTCATTACCATATACGAAGCTTCATTGAGTCTTCAAGTATATTTCCTCTTAATATTCTCATTTATAGCCATTACACCTTCGTGGAGTGATGTGAAATCGTAATGATATCAAATATTTTATCTGTATTCTGTATACACTCTATTATGACTTATTGAGTAATTATATAGCAATAGGCTATTGTGAGTTTTCCAATTATGTATCCGATCCCAGTCCTTAAAACAGCGTCGTCATGTGCTGTCCGCTGGTAAAAATGTTTAACGAGAAGGCTTTGAGTGTCGAAAAACCTTTGACTCTATTATTAGAATACCAAATGTGGTTGATTTTAAACTACCATATCCTTTACCAAGGATATTTGAATTGTATGTAGATGTATGCTTAAGGGGATGAAATGGAACAAAAGATTAGCTTTGGGGCAGGTAGACCTTCAGTGGTTGACACCCACACCTTATGCTGAGCCTTCCGTATCCGCCGTGAGTCTCATAGGCTCAAGAAGGATCACCTCCGCCCCCTCGCTCCGAACTCCCATGTGCGAGTCATTCATGGAAAACTCACGCTCCGAGAGACAATAATTCATTCAAATCTTTTCCTTTTCACCTCTCCGAGATTAGGGGCAACCAGTGTGATTTTTCCTCAGGCGATGGTAAACGTGGGCCTTAAGGAAGGAGGACGAGAGAAGACTGGAGGCATTCGAGATGTGGGCATGGAGACGAATGGAGAAGGTGTTATGGGCAGAGAGGAGGAGAAACCACGAAGTACTGGACATAGTGGGTGAGGAGAGGCAAGTTATAGATGAGATAAGGAGGAGACAGAAGGTATGGATGGGAGGAGTACTTAGCGGGAAGGGGATGTTGAAAACTGTGTTAGAGGGTAGAATGTTAGGTAAACGAGGGAGGGGAAGGAAGAGAATAGGATTTTCAGATAGGTTGAAAGGGAGTAGGCCTTACAGTTAATTAAAGAAGGCAGTGCTGGAAGGAAAGGTAGGCTCCCGGATTACTTCTTTAGCACTCAATGGAAACCTACCTTAATCGGTAAAATACTGTAATAAAAAAGATATGGGAAAACTATCATGTCAGTTTTTCTTAGACCTTCACAGTCTACATCTCTCGGAGGAATATTATTGAAGGTATTTTGCTGGTATAGTCAGGTTTACATAGAGGATTTTGCGAATTACCCCTGCGTGTTCCTTATCCCAAATTAAACTTTCAGTCCACAATATGGCTTATTCCATTTTTATTCCGTAGGTGAATTCTATTTTCTTCCTTCGCCGCTTGCCTAACATTCTTCCCTAACATGATTCTGAGCTCCCCCTACCCGCTTAGTACTTGCTTCATATACACCTTCTGTCTCCTCTGTTTTCCAATTTTTCCCGCCATGCCGTGCACTTCATCGTTTATCTTCATCAGCAACCAATCGCTTTCTCTGTCGAAGGATAGTGGAATCTAGTTCTCTCATGAAAAATCGCCGTTAACCAACCTGACTGGATCTTCTTTGTACATTTGAATTTTTTCGCTCAAAAAACTTGTTCTTGGGATGTTATTAAAGGTCTTTGGAACACTCCTCTATCAGCGAAGGTAGTTTTTTGGTTGGTTCTGTCTCTGGTGCTCATGAGTACGCTTCCCTGTCTCAGCTCTCCTTTGATTCATTAGCTTGGTATACCTGTCATGTCTGACGACCTATTTAGGGGTTATTTTGTGTCAATCCAAACTACGTATCGAAATTTGAATGTGTTTTGATGCATCATTTGCTAGTTTGGACGATCAGGCGTTGATATCTCCGTAAGTAGACATTGGAAATGAATAAACGTTGGCCAGCTCAAAAAAGCAATCATTATATATTATTATTTGTCCACCTCCGTGGCCGCAAGGGTCTTCGTCTACCATACCGAAGATTCGAGTCCCGCCTGGATAGGTTGCCCCATCCAGGACATGATTGTGTGTAATTATCTGTTGTTAATGCTAAAACTCCCCATGTAAAGGTCTCATTGTGCTGTTTAGGGGGGTAGTCAAAATAAATAAATAAAAGAGAAATAAAATTAACGGGTATCAAAATTGAGCGTCTCCATGAAACAAATTCTACTTGATCTAGAAGTGATGATTATTGAACCCAAAATATGAGTAACGGGAATCAACATCGGCGGAACTTCGAAAATCAACATCGAATCACCTTACTCTCTCCAAAATATTTTTTTGTATCGGAAGAAGTTGTTGAACAAACAAGACAGTTTTCGAAACTTGCGGAAATCGATAAAATTTTAATAAAAGTGGATCATGAAAGAAACCTAGTGACTTAAAATTCGAATTGTTTGCCGAAGGTACTTTCCGTAGAATTCAAGTTTGATGAGTGTCAAATTTTTAATTGCCCTACCGCAAAATTACCAACACTACATGGATTTCTTGCTGTAAATTTATCAATTATCCCCAGCTGTACACTTAAAAGTCCCTTCTGTGGTATATATTCGCCATGAAATGCAATTCTAATTAACATCCAATCATCTGGCACTCCGCTGTAGGCGATACATTAGATTTACCCAAAGTCGCAATATATTCTTAGTCCTTGGCACTCTCTTTCCATTTTATTCTTTGCCTTGTATTGCTCTAATGGCCATATTCTCCTGTCTGCTCCATGTCGATCCCATTTCCATAAAAACAATTAATTAAGTATTCGCACTTCTGTCTCTCCTCTTTTCTTTTAAATTTATACGGTGGAACTCATAACTTCGTAATAGCTTCGCTGAAACGAATTTTTCATTATAGCCATTTTTAAAAATGGATGCGGTCGATATATTTCAGGATTTAACCATCGCAAATAGATTTCTCCAATATATACTCCTGTAGCCACACAAACGCGAGATGGTATTTTGTCTTACCAGCAATCTCCCTCCAATCACCTCTATCTCATATCCTCTATCTCAGCTCCCATTTTTTCAGCTCCTTCCGTAGCTGGTCTTCCCTTCTAAGTCAGGCCATACCGACTTTTTTTGTGAAAAATAAATAAATAAAGAATCTGGTTATACAAAATTTGGCTCTATTTGTTCATATTTGAAATAGCTGCCAGAGGTCTAAAACATTACCATCAAAATATGATGGAGTCGCTGTAGAAACTTTGGCGAATCAATGGAGTGATTTGATGGTTTTCCAGTTTGGTTAATATTTTAGAAAGGCAATACTACCTCTCACTCTGTACATACCTGTCGTGTGATAGTTAACTCTTTACCTTTTAGACTGACTCTTATCACTACTCGTTGAATTTAGTTTGTTCCTTCTTCCTTCAACAATTTCATTAAGTAAGTAGAATTAGATTATCGATATAAGACTTCAGATAAGATAAGTGAGTAAATTATCAATTGGTATTCTTGGACTCAAATGATATTATCGATCAGTGGTGGATTATGGTGGTCAGGGCTGACCGAAAAAATGGAAAGATGGTAAACATTATAGTGTATCTCCAATTCATCATATGGTTTTGTAGCTTTATCTCACCAGATCAACGAAAAACTTTTAAAGTTAATTTCAATTAACGTTTAAGTGTTTGGTTTCAGAAATACTACTTATCTCTCGATATAGAACATCCCTTAAAGGCCACTATTCACGGTGAATGATCATGCGTATTATCATGCTGAATGATCACGTAATCATTCATTAGCGAACAAAATGGAACATGTTCTAATTTTCACTGAATTATCATGCGTATACCGGATTCGCGAATTTTTCCGTTATACACGGCGAATATTCCATTCGCATGATCATTCACCGTGTATGGCGGTCATAAGAGCAGGGATGGATATTGAAACGAAACGAAAATGTTTTGTTTCGACCCAGAGGGAAACGAAAATACGAGGCCTAGGTTTAGTTTCGTTCCCGCACGAAATTAAAATTACCAAGGAGTTTAGTTTCGACTCGGGACGAAACTTTACTCCCGGGAACGAAACTAAATGAATCGAAACTCCGCTGCTCACAGTTAATTTTCGATCCCAGAAGTTGAGTGGAGGGAGAAAAGAGGGAATACTTTCGACCAATTACGGTTGAGATGCGTGTAGAGAGTTCAAAACATCGAGTTTAAAAATCTAATGGCCAGTTTGTGTTCAGCGTTCTCCTGTTTGTGGAAAAAATATTAGTACCCCATTCATCTAATGGCGGTAGTGCGAACCTCTACAATTAATTCAACCATGCTTCGTATTCGGTGTGTGGGTCGAAAGTAAACTGTTCGAAGGTGAAACACGTGGTCCATCGGCTGTGAAACATTATCTGCGTTACGTTTCGTCCCAGAGTTTTAGTTTAGTAACGACCCGAAGTAGTTTTGACTCCGATTTCATTTCGACGCTGAGTGTAGCTCCCCGGATTTAAATCCATTTCCATTTTCCCCGGATCCATTTGGTTTTTGTTTCCACATTTCGTTTCTGGGAACGAAACTATTAAAATTTTACTTTCCTTGTCTTTTGTTTAGCTTTTATTGCCATCCCTGCTTAAGGGAGTTCACTCTTCTCTCCATCTCAATCGCTCTCGCTTCAGAATGGCTCCCATCACTCCTCGTAGAATTCAAATTGTCCCTTCTTCCTTTCCTCATCCACCCTTGCCCAGCATCATCCTGTTCAAATCACCCAATGGAATCTCCCCCTCTTTTTCCTTCCAACGCTCCACGTGTCAGCCAGTTGTGCGAACCCCTTCTCCCGTCGCCCATCCGGTCCCCATTATCATACAAATTACGATACCACCGTGTGGTCGATGGGTGTTGATGATTTCAATTGATTTTCTTGGACTCGCTAAGCTATTTTCGATCTGTGGTGGATCGGAAGGCGGCGAAGGCTATCCGCCCACCGTAATTCCTGGAAAAATAGGGAAGATGGTAAGCATTAAGGCGGATCTCCAATGCAAGTCTTTACATCACCAGTTCAACGACTCATTGTTTAAAGATAATAATTAGAGAATATCTAAAAGCCACTTGCCCACGTGTAGTCACATAATAGAGCGAAAATCAAATTGATAGATATAAAAGTTGTATACAGTGCCTTTCACAACGCGGTGATAGACTCTGCATACAACCTAGGCGCCCCTAAATGTAGTGAACCACCCTTTACAGCGGCCTTAATCCGAACCTGATTTCGATAGATCCTTTAGTACCTCGTAATACCCTCACTTATTGAAATTTCATAGGTTGCAAGATCTTCCTCTTGTGTGGTTTAGGCTTCCTGATTTTTCGATTAAAGTAAATTTACATTACAGTGATCCTAACAATTATAGTAATCCTGACAACCAGGCTAGTGAAAGGAAATAAAAACGGTTGCTTCTTGTTCTCATAACTTTCGATGGCCTTACGCTTATCTGGAAGGTCGCATTTTCCCACTTCACATCGAAAATTTCATCAGGTAAATGTATCCATCTATTAATAAATTGCGATTCAATCATACACCAAAATATTTCATGCAGGTGATATCTACAGTTAGCTAATGACCACACGCGACATGTAAATGTCAGTTTGTCGTACCACGTAAGTGTGGCAATCATTTCTTTCGTGTGTTTTATGCAGTGTTACCAGTACCGTCACTGCACCTTTATCAATCACTTTGCTCTTGAAATCTATCATTCATTTCTTTTGGCTGTTATGAAGCTCGCTCAATAAACCATATGGGAATTCGAAGAGGTCATTAAGAGTGGTCGATGTGATGTGGTTCCTTGTTACTACGTCATGATTCCCAAACTATAATAGGAAGAAACGGGTTGCTTTTGGCTATAAATATATTTTAAATTTCCAAGACAGTTCTTTGGTCAATAAGACGTTACATTGATATTTTCCATTTGAGTTAAATTTATAATGCGACGACTCCGACTGTTGACTGACGAACGACTGTTGTAGCTCGCAAGCTCGTACAATTTAAGCGAGGAAGTGAACTTTGTGTCCTCAGGACCAGTACCGAAAAATTAATGATAAGTCCAAGAGACGTACTGCAGGCGTTTAAGTTTGCCTATCTCATAATTATATTTGCTCTCATGCTATTAACTGATCATAAGACTCCTCACGACGTAATTGGGTACACGCATTGAAGTATGATATCTTTGGTATCAACTTAAGCTTCCCTACTCTCAGTAAGCATTAGATATTACCTACCTCCACCCTCCCCATTTTTTCTGGATTTTCCCTTGAAAGTATGGGACAAAACATACGTTTACGTAAAGAGAGTGCATTCTTTGAGATGTAATAGTCGTTCTGCAATGGGCATATTTTGACCCAGGAAATCTCTCCCTTGAATGTGGTGTCTATGGGCGAGATATTACCCGTCGGCAAGCCGTTAAAGATCACGAAAATCCGGTCCCCCTCTCCATTCAGTAACGGTCCGTCGTGCGTTGCGTCCTTCTCCCTTCTTTCCCTAGGCCATTATAGTAAAGCGTTTTCCTCGTTCGCGCGAGGAGGTCTTTCATTCACGCCTTTGAGGATCGCTTCAGAAGGGTCGTGTAAGATTCCTCGCAGGTGTCGTTTGTCGGAGGAACGACGACAATCGTCGATAGGAAGCGCTGGTAAAGTGGGAGGGACGAGGAAACCTCGGAAAGGAAGGCAAAGAACCTCCCCTTCGCTACGCGCGCTCGCTACGGATGAGGACATCACCGCCCATCGCCCCAAATAGTTCGCGGGCGCGCGAACCAGCCCGCGGAAGTGTGTTGCGTCACGCCTCCTCGGTTGGTGATTGGACGGCTCTTCGATGAGAGTGACGTCATGGTCATTTTTAATCAATGGTTGTATTTTTTTAATGTCTTGATATCAGTGCGTCGAAAATAAGGCACGAATGTCTAGCAAGTGGACCAATTGTGATATGGATGTGTGAAGTGAAGACAAAAACAAAAGCTATTAAATTCATTGCATATCGTGAGTTTTAAGATCTTTCAAGAATTTAAGGGAATAAGGGCAAGGTACGTCCCATTATGAGTTTCATGGGACAGGTTATGAAGGATATAAAAGAGAAAAAATACGTCGGAATAAAAGGGCTAACGGATAGGAGATAGAGGAATGGAGAACTGCGTCTACCAATCTTAGGATTGTCGACTGATGATGATGATGATGAAATGTAAATTCAATAAATTAAAGTCAATTAATAGCGTTTTTATTTCACTTAAATATGCAGTAGTGAATGTAATCGTACTTCACATAATGTAATTATAATTATATTATATAATTATTCTTGCATTTCTGGGATAGATATACTAAAAACCCCTTATTTTTACCTAGCCTTCCTTTAAGTCCTTCCTACCGCCACTCAAGTCTATTTATCTTTCGGTCTTCCTCTTTGAGGGATCTTCCTTCAAATAGAAAAATGTAACTTGACTTAATAATAGCATTGCTAACCAAACCTATTTGACTCTATTTTTGAAGTAAATTACATTGCCATAGCGGAGGAGACCTTTTGGAAAAGAAGCCATCGGCTGTTCAGCGGCTTTTTGAAAGTAAAGGAAGGCTTCACTCTTGCCAAGTTCGCGGTGACTTCCCGTTGTGCTGGAAGCGCTCACCGTTCTCCTGTTTGTGGTAAAAATATGAGTACCCCACTCACCTAATGGCGGTAGGCCGAACCTCTATTTCAATCAACCGTACTTGGTACTCGGTGTGTGGGTCGAAACTAAACTTGTCGAAGATGAAGCACGTGGTCCCTCCTGTGCGAAACATAATCTGTTTGGTTTCGTCCCAGAGAGTTAGTTTAATTTCAACCCGAAGTAGTTTTGACTCCGATTTCGTATTCGACCTTAAGTTTAGCTCCCAGGGATAATTCTTTTTCATTTTAATTAATCGTAGAGGGCGTAACTTGGTGGAAATCCATAATAGCACGAATACAAGGATCAAGAACTTTGCTATTTCCACATAATATTTTATTAGCACCGACCATGGTTTCGTTACAGAGTAACATTATCAAGGTGAAGATTTAGGTAAATTGACAGTATATATATATATATATATAGCAGGAGTCGTTGGTTAGGGGGAGGTAAGGGTTGGGGTTGGAGCTGGGTTTGGCGTCACTGTAGGTGGGGTGGGTGGAGGGGTGGATGAGTAAGGGGGAAAGTGGAGGAGGGGGGAGCGAGAAGGGTAAAGGTGGTCGTTAACAAGGTATGAGTCCCTGTGGCTTAAAATTTCCAATTCTTCTAAAGCGTCTAATCTCCGTCCTTTCTTCTCAAAATGCAGAATGGTAGGGATGAAGTCACTAATGTGCCCCATGTCATTAAGATGTTTTGCAAATTGGGAGTGATCCTTCCCCTGTCTATGACACATCTGATGCTCGGCTGCCCGGATGGAAAAACTCCTCCCTGTTTGGCCGATGTAAATCGCGTCACAGTCGGCGCAATTTAGGCGATATACTCCGCTCCGTTCCTCCGGGATATCCCTATCCTTTGGTGACCCCAGCATGCTCCTTAATGTGCTGTGGTTGTAAAAGGCTGGCCTTATTTTTTCTTTGGGAAGTAATCTTTGCACTCTCAATGACAAATTCCCAAGGAAGGGAATCCGGCACCATTTAGGAGATCCCTCCGGGGGATTATGCGTTTTATATAATAGTCGTCTTGCCATCTGAGTTATTTTTCGTCGTAAGATGGTATCCACTAATTTTTCTTTGTAGCCATTGTTGACAGCAGTCAAGTGCTTTTTCATTTTGTTTTTACATTTTGGTCCCGTGAACGAAAGTAATGAAAATTGACTGCTTTTGACTTTCGTTTGGTTTCGATTGCCATCCCTGCCCGGAACTCTCGTCGGACGTGCCGTTATCTCGTCACACCAACAAAGAAGTGTTACCTTCTGAGATTCCTCTCGGCTTCCGCGGCTGGCTGTGCCGGTAGCTGAATTGTTTGCAGTCGTTGACGTTCTTGCTCGAGATCTATTATATCAGCCGTAAACTTGTATCTGATAAGAAGCGGAATCTTTATTTGTTGTAGACAGAAGCGGATTATGAATGGCGAGAGACAATTGAGGTACGGAAGAATGGATCGTGACGTGATGAAGGCCGATTTGAATTCGTTAGTGGAGCTTGTAAGTGTCGTTCATCAGAGGTAACTCAACTGTAGTTTTCATTTCACATATGCGATGTAAACCCTACCATCTGCGAACTATTCAATCGCATCCGCGACCACTTATAATTCATAGCACTCTCATCACTCAAATCAATATGAGCCAATCGTTTCTCTTGGTGATTGAGCTCAGTGATCTATCGACTCGATTGGGTAACCTATTCCATTCATGAAGTTGGCTGCGCCAAGCTCGTTTCGATGACGAAATTCATTTCTAGATACATCTCCCATGTGGTTCCCCCCCTGTGTTTACGTTTTATTGCAGATTTTATTTTCAATGTACGTTTACCGCCGCGATTTGGAAAATTTTGATAGCGGATTCGAAAAGTTTGACAATGAGACTTTCGGCGTAATAATCGAATGAGCACCCTGAAGAACACCCATCAAATGTATAAGTTCCAAGATTTTCACGGCTTTGATCAGATGATATTTGCATTTTCTACAGGTTCTCACCGCGTCCGTTATATTTTGTTGTCAACAGTTTCGCTGGCTTTGAAGTCAGCGTCTTTAGGTCATCAACTCCGATGTCAGCGATACTGTTTGTTGTCAACAAAAGCCAACGTACACTGTGAGAATAAGAAGAAAATGCAGAAATCGACCCATCGAATATATAAAATTCAGCAATCTTGGCCCTTTATTTCGATCTTAATAATCTCGTGATATGCATTCAATTTAGTTGAAAATTGATTAAAATATCGTGGATTTACGAAAAAAGTTATTTTTCTGATGATTATTACTCATTTTTATCTCACCCGATAAAATTCGAGTAACAAATCTTTATGTCACGTAATGTTGCATTAAAAAGCACTGAAAACATGAGCCCCAAATACATTATGGATGTGAGATACGAGTTTTGAAAATCGAGGTGTATTTTTCTGCCCTCGTTACCGGAATAGGATGAAAAATATAGCGTTACCGTTCTATGGTTAAACCCAAATATAGCAACTCCTCCCCAGTCGGTCTAAAGCGTGCATTTTAAAATCCTCCTCCAAATTTTTACTACCCTTCAAAATCATTTTCATCCCCCTTTTGGGCGGTCTTCCTCAGATTTGTATTAGGCATGGAGAATGTGAATTCATTGATATGGCTTTAACACATTGGCATATCCAGATGGGGAGGGGGTGGGGGAGGGGGTGACCGGTAAAAGATCTTCTTATTATTGAGATTAAAAACAACTTACAGCAATTACTCTACGATATTCTCTTTATTTTGATTGGAAAGTTATTAATATAACATGAAAGATTGAGGCTCCGTAATATACAAAACGAAACGAATGTAATGGTAACCGCATTAAAAATCTTGTCTATTTTTTAAGCGTCTTGAGGCACGTGTCCTCTCTGCATCCGCTTATGCTTTCACACTCCGTTGACGTCTTCCCTCGGAGGCAGACCTCTTTCCCGCCATTTCGGCCACTTCCGCTCCCTTCTGCCTTGGTCACGCGGGAAACTTATTACGGCGTAGTAGACAGGGGAGAGTCATATCTCCATTGGGTTTTGCGACCACCTTTCGCGAGTTTCTTTTTTTTCTGGTGTGAGTGTGTCCTCGAGACCATAGCGGAAAGACCTTACCTACGTGCATCCCTAAAGGGTGGATAGATAAGGAGGCCAAACAACGCTCGTTCCTCGCTAAGACACCATTCTTCTCCAGAGATTTTTTTCTTTTCCTTTTTCTCCATCTTATGCTGATGGGAGAACTCATTGTGGCTCACTCCCCTCTCTTTCCGGCTTCGCCCGGCCACCGTCAATTTTTTTCACGCACCATGACGACGTGTTTACGCCTCTCTCTCTCTCTCTCTCTCCATCTCATGAATGGGACGGTGTGTACAAGCGTGCGTATCTTAGGCCTGGCTTTCTCCGGGCTCTTGATTTGGATGAGTGGAGCGAAGGGTATTTAGTGGCGCGGTATCGCACGCACTGCCATCTGCGCACATGTCGAAATCTTCCTGAGCACGCTAAATACGCATTGTAATAATGCACAATGGAAGTGTGACCAGAAATATTCAATGAGGGCCGTCTGGGGAGTGGCATTTTCAAATTAAATGGGCCACATCTGGTGACACTCGCATGCGAGAGTGTTACAAGGTTGTGGAATATTTTGCGTAGCTACCCACTTCATTTGCTCGGAAATCTTCACGTATTCAAAATATTTTCACTCCGTAAATGATCAATTGCTGACTTCCCTTTGTGATTACTCCCCATCACCCTCAAACAAACCTAAAGTCCCCAAAACCGCCCTGGACCCTTCCCACATCCCCCCACCTATTTCACTTAATCTATGCCACCACTTATTTTACTTGCAAGAAACTAATTTTAAAGTGATATTTAAGCGTAGCCCACTTTGTTCACGACAAATCTCCGCGCGGAAGGCATTATACAGATGCTTTACTTCTCAGGCTACCAGTGACTTCATGGCAAAAATAGCTGTGCCGGAACGCACTTTCCTTTACCTTTTTTAGAAGTGGAATAATACTCTGTGTTCTTTATTACAAGTTATTATTTACATTTTATGACAACATTTTTTGTTTTGCCGACGAATGTATATATTAGAAATTTTGTGGCAACAAAATTGGTGAAAATATTATTTGACTATTACGTCTATTTTTGACCAGTGCCGGCGTTCTGGCACATTCCGACATCATGACACCAATGCTGGCTTCTGACTTAAATACTTATTCCAGTGCGTGGAAGTAATTTAAATGAAATTAGGCTTTGGATTGTTAACAGTAGAACATCAATCAATTCGCTTTGCAGTTCATTCATTCCCGTTTTCCAATCGATTTTAATTTATTTGTGAGATTTCTTTCTTTGGCAGTCACGACATTCCAATCCTTCAGAGAATTGGACCCATCACTCTGTTATAAATCCGCTCCAGTTCTATTAGAGTCGAGTTCTCTGTCAGAATTAGGATGAAATGTCTTATTTTTAGCTTGAGAGAAATGAACACCGCTCTTCCTGACTCGGTTTCAGCTATTTGTTCGTAGTACCTACGAAACTGATCATTCGGATATTTTCACGTTTGAGCGGTTTATTTTGCTATTGTAAAGCTCATTCATTCTTCTAAACTCGACTTATCGTAGGTACAGTGAAGTTCTACAAAAATTCTGGAAAGCCCTTTGGTAAATGTTGCATGATGTAGCCGAAAAAGTTTTAGATAAGTGTATAGGTCCGTTGAGTAAACTTGTTATAGCCTGAAGAGAATGTTCAGTTAATTTTTTTTCAAAGGGAAATCCCATATTTGTTTTTGAAGATTTTGACGCATTCATCTGTACAGGTATGCTATCGCGATATGTTATCTTTGGGTGTTGTCTAAGATTGCCCGAAAGCGCAAATATGGGATCCATCCTCCCTGGTTTAACTCATCCATATATTTTCTGTTTGTCATAATATTGGCAAACTGAAAATATCTGTTTCATCCCCAGAGTTAATTGGTATTTGTGTATTAGCATTTCCTTGTTCGTATTTTAAATGTGCAACTATGCGAAATTTAAGAATATGATACAGAGATTCCAGAAATATATTTGGATTACGATTAAGTTAACTATATGATGTTCAATTACTATTATCACTTTCGATGCAATCTGAGGTGAAGAACCTAAAGCAAGAATCAAAGGCAAGAGTAATGTCAATGGGGTATCAAACGGTGAGAAATCAATTTTTCATAAAAAGTTTCAATGGAATTTTAGTTTTGAACTTTTTACATCATATTCGAGTGACGATTTGATCGAAGTGCAACGCTAGGCAGGTTTTAAAACCAGCTTTTTTGATTAAGTTCATGAACTCCCGCATATTACTGTAGTGGTGGTAAAATAGATTTGTATCTCAGCTGATAATGTTAAATTTTGAGTTAGTTCTACAAATCTACTGAGGAAAAATCGATCTCTTTACCGAAATCTTATCCAGGAACCCCCCAATTCCTTCTGATTACTTATAAACAACTTAGGCAACCAAAAGTTGTTGCGAATATTACGAATTTGAGAGGTCCTGGTTCCAGTTAAGGCGAAGGTAAATACTTTCTCTTGAATCTTCGATCCTGGAGTCCACTTGTGGGTGACTCGATTGGATTTTCACCGTTGGCTAGTCTGGGGTCGTTTGCTGTTACAATTAACTGTCGGGGTATATGTTCATGATCATTGTTCATGCTAGATGGAAAATAAATTATCATTTGTCATTATAAGTTCCTACGTAGTGTTTAATGGTGTATAATTGTATCATGAGAATATCCAGTGATTTCGCACGTTGGTGGTTAAAACGCTCACAAGAGCCAAAATGAGGTTTCTACAGACGTCTAATTGACTTCCGATTCAGGAAAAATGTAATACTTTACATCAAGTATCCTCCTTTCAAGTCTACTGGTCATTGGCCACGGTACAATAAATTATTCGCACAAACTTCCCTGGGAGATCCGTTTTATGATGGCCGGCCACGGTGGCAGCCGGGTAAAGTCATCGCCGTCCTAACAAGCGGTCGCGGGTTCGAATCCCGCCAGGGTGGGTTGCTCCCGCCCAGAACATGGTTGATCAAACCCGTGTAATCGTTAAATTTATTGGAAACTCCGATTTGATAGGTCAGTATGTGCGGTTTTCGGTGGCTTGGTTATAAATAAAAGTATTATAAATGTAAATAAATGATGTAGAGTATCTCCAGGAGGCAATGGTACGAATTCGGATTATCAGGGATAGAATCACGGACGTGGGAAATGATATTTCCTAATAATCGTAATTTTAATAAAATAAATGTAATTTTGGCACTCTAATGCAAACTTACGCGTTACTCTGTAAAGGTAGGCCGCTGGCTAGTCCTCAGCAATTTCCTTGAACACGTTTTATGACTGCATTCCTGATTGCTTATATTTTCAGCGTCATTTCATCAGCAGCAACAATGTTCATCAATCCTAAGATTGGTGTGACGCAGCTCTCTAGTCAATTCTCCTATTGGCTAATCTTTCACACCCTACCCAAGGAGCAGAAAATGTTGCATGGATATCCAAAAAAAGGTTGAAAATATCCAAATGTCGTTACATCCAACCTGTGACATTCCCTGGATATTTAGCAATAATATCCATGAAAAGAAATCCAGGAAATATTCGTATAATATTTTCGCCGAATGGTGATTATGGCGCTAACTAGTGGCATTCTCGAAACGGAAGTGCAAGACGTAGAGACCAGCGGTGGGTCGCCTGGTGACGGAAGTTTGTTGAACACGTTAAACTTTTGATTAGAGAGTCTTGTGAGTATTGTCCTGAAGGAATCGAGTGGAATCGCGAATTTATAGTTTAGAAGCGAAGTTGGAATTTGTGAATAAGAGTATTTGGTGCTCCATGGATATTTCATAAGTATCCATGTAACTGTGCATTATACAGTGTTATATGGATGCTAGCAATGGATATTTATTGAATATCTTAAAGTGGGAACTTTGGATATTCTCTGGATATCCATAGGAGGTTATACAAATATGCTGCATATCTCATGGATATTAAGGAGGTTATTTTGTAACATTAAATGGATATATATTGTATGGATGTTATCTGCTGCTTGGGTGCTTTACCTGTTCCATGTATTTTATTCGAGGACTCTCTTTTTTGCTCTTTCAATTCACTTTTACCTTCACAATTGTCCACACCAATCCATAGTACCCCAAGATATATGACTGATGAGTTGTTCCGCCTTCTCATTAAGGTCAATATTTCTCCCTCTAATTAAGGCATCTCTATTACTCCAGCATTTATTCCTATACTCCGGTTTATTGCGCAATTTTTGTGTAATATCAGCCCTATTTAAGTACTAAATATAATTCGACGACTGTACTCTGTGCAGTGGCTGCTCCTCTCAGCTTTACTTCTTCATCATCATCACCGTTCTACAATCCTGAGATTTTACGCAGAGAGGTTTGACACAGCCCAATTCCCCACTCAGTTCTCCCATCAGCTAATCTTTTCACACCTACTTATTTCTTATCTTCCAAATCCTTCTTTACCTGCTCTACATATTTTATTCGAGGTCTTTGTTTTTTGTCCCTGCCATTCACTTTTTCCTCAACAATTGTCTTCATCTAGCCATTGTACTCCTATATATTAACGATTAGTTGTTCCGCCTTCTTATTAAGGTTACTATTATGCCTTTTTATTAAGGGGGTCCCGTAGAATAACCCACTTTCGATTTCCTCGGTGAATTTCCATAATGAACTCCTTGGTTTACTTCAATGACTTGTGGAAAAATCTCCCGACATTCTTATCCTTATTAATCACCTATTCCTCCGGCGTTTCGTGCTCGATGTTTAGTTATTTTGAGTAATATAAGCCCTAATTAGTACAAAATATTGGCCAACAATTCCCTGTGGCAATGTGGCCCTTCCTCAACTCTTGGAACTCCTTTATTTCTCTCATCTCCACAACCCTTTCCCTCCTCAACTCGTGCGCCTCGCCGCCATCTTATCGCCGATGCCGGCAGCTCCGTGAACAGCGGATGCGCTTGTTCTCGCGGAATCGTTCCCACGGATGTCTTCCCTTCTAAAATCCCTCTCTTGACTTGCCGCCCCTGCCCCACTGCATCACTCTCCCCACCGCCCCTCCCCTCTCCAGCGACTCCCTAACCCAGTCCCGCCCAGCAAAAGCCCAGCCGGCGAGGATTTCACATCGCGACGCCTTGCATGACATCTCTGACCCACTGGATAATTGTTTTGATTACGCGGTATATTGGGCTGAAGACCCCCCACCAAGCGATCCCCTTGCTACTATCCTGCATCCGCCACTGCACCCAAGAATGCTAAAGGAGTGGGAAATATAATCTCCATGAATATATTATATAGTGGATATGGTGGGAGAGGAGAGGCACCTCTTTTAGATGAGATACATAGTAGACAGAAGGTATGGATGGAGCGAGTACTCAGCGGGGAGGGGATGTGGAAGATTGAGTTAGAGCAGGGGTCTCCAATTTACTAGGCCACGAGGGCCACAATCCAAGTTCCGAATCGCCCCGCGGGCCGGATAGCAAATTTGCCGATGACTGAAGTATTTGATACCAACGTATACTGAAGAATCCGGTGGCGTTTTCTTATTTACGAACAGTTGAATGCGACTTTGACGTGCACTACAGCGCTGCAGTGCTCCTAGCGGCGTCTCAAGGAGTTAAACGGGCGAGAATCGCGTGCTACTTGAAACGAGTGCGCGGGCCGTATTTTGGAGACCCCTGAGTTAGAGTGTAGAATGTTGGTGAAAGAGGGAGAGGAAGGAAGAGAAATGGATATTTAGATAGAATGAAAGGGAGTAGGCCTTATAGTGAATTGAAGAGGGAAGTACTTGAAGGGAAGGGAGGTTCCTAGAATGCTTCTTAAGTACTCCACGTAAACCTACCTTAATCGGTAGAATACCTTAACAATATTAATAATAATTTAAGGCATAAAACTCAGTTTATGGTGTCTAGTGAGATAAAGTGGAAAGAAGTCGTATCGCCCCTTATATTTTTCATTAGAACTCGTTTGCGACGTTTGAGCTAGTTTTGGAATTGTTATGTAGGAAACGGTTGTAATGCAAAAGTGTTAGTGTTGAAGCCTGTAATTATCAATTCGTTGCATAACAGAAGTGAGATTAATGGAGCACATGTGTTAGGTGGTCAAGGTAAATGAGATTTTATGTCATAGTACTGACCGAATTGTTATATTGCCTTGCAGTTAGTAATTAACCTGGTCAAATGGAAATAAGCATTACCTTACCTTGTGAAAGACTTTTGAAATGGCCAGAATCACCCCCAACGCCGTAATATATTTGAATGAGATATTTTAAGAGCTATTTTTCCCGTTGAATGGTGGTGAGGAAATAAATTGCGCACCGGACGTATTTATTAGAGTGCAGATTCCACTATTCATATTAATTAGTATTCTACGGTTTTTGTGGTCGTCTTTGAGTCATTGGTAGAAGTCATATTAGGGGTTTTCTGTATTTTTTTCGCATTAAAAAGTTCGAGACGAGGATGGGAAATAAAAATTAGTTATCTTCTTAATAGGATGCATATTTTTAAAAGCTTTAATATCATACCTGGAAAGTACCTTAACAGCACCCATTGGTCACGAAATTGAAACAGCTCCATGGCACTGAAGAAGTGGTAATTGACTTAAGTTCTACTTTTTGCAAGAGAAAGAACTAATTTATGCAGTTGAAATATTTTTGGTGCGTTCGCTGCGTGCACAAACTTGTTTTCTCGTGACGACGAGGAAGGACGACATACACTATAACTGAACCGGTTACGAGGCGTTTCAGTTATTTTATTACAGTGTCTCAATGGTGATCTTTTAGTAACTGTTGTCTTTGGAGTCACTTGCGAGCTGCCAACATTCTTAATTTTAATATCCATCCAGGAATTTTGTGTCAGTTTTTTAAATAAGCGTTCGAAACTCGGCTGGAACAGCAAGCCATGCAATTTTCCAGTCGCAAGTACGGTAAAACGGGGTAAATAGAAACAATTTTCAACTTTGGTTTGAAATTTTGCATATTTTTAGTTGTTCCATACTAACAATTTTTTGCCCAAACACAGGTCTCTGTTAGACCTATTTGTTTATAGTATTTAATTTTTTAAATTTTATTTGATTTTAAAGAAAAAAAATTAAAACATGGTGTTTCTATTCACCCCGCAAATGGGGGTGAATAGAAACAGTACTTCAATTTCATGTTTTTTTTCTATTGAAACGAATCGGGGGTGAATGGAAACAGTTAAATATGGTATTTTTAATTTGTAATGGATAAATACAAATTTATTTCTCAACATAATGATTTAATTCAGTACATAAACAAAAGAAGTTACATAACTGTAGGTAAACAAATTGAATAGGTAGACAATACAATACAATACAATTTACCGTATTTAACTAGATTAAATTATGATAAATAAATTGTGAGATCAGACCGGTCATCTTTGAAAAAGTTTTCTTGCAGGGTGAATAAAACACTAAAAATGATTTGTTGCCGGCCTCGGTGGCGCCGGGGTAAAGTCCCCGACTGCCAACCTAGAGGTTGCGGGTTCGAATCCCGCCTGGGTGGCTTGACTACCATCCAGGGCATGGATGTTTGTGAATGTCTAACAAGTTAATTGTAAGAGAGGACAACTCTGTCCTAAATTCGCTTGTATAATAAAGACAAATTATTATTATTATAAATTCTGAACACCTAACCTAATAATATGAATAATTTTTTAAATAATATTGTTAAAGTTAAAGCTTAAAATAAGCCTGAATCTTTTATATGAATAATTAAAGTATGTTTTTACAGCTATTTACTTTTAAGAACACTACGTATTCTGACTTACCTGGAAAGTTCAAAGTGGATAAAAAAACAAGAATCACGTGGTAAAATTCAACATGACAAACAAACAGGAACCAGTGCTGCCAATCAAACAAACCATTATTTCACTTTCAGCCAAAAGTGTACCTACCTAAAAAATAATAATAGTTGCCGCTATTTACCCATAGTTATGTAGGAAATAGATTATACATAAAAAAAGAAGTTTCGTTTCTATTCACCCCGTTCTACGGTAATGCATTAAATATCAAATGAAAATTCTGTGATACAGAATTTGTAAATGAAAGCTTGAGAGTGCAAGTCATACTCAAAAATTATTCCGTCGAATTGAACCTTAGACTCTCCGCTATCTTATCGGCTGATGGAAGTGGACTGAATGTGACAATGGACAAATGAATTACAGGGAGAAACACAGTCAGCACATTTTTATATTAAATTATATTTATATATATTTTAATTATGTAATTTTACTCCGCCATTTTTAGTTCTTGCATTTTCGCCTACTAAAGCGTACGAATTACTCGATATTTGAAGTAATGAATTAAACTCCCTATAATCGAGAGAATACGTATAGTTTTGAGGATTAGCAGATGTTAATAGGAAAACTGATAATTGGCCAGGAAGGGAAAGCGAATGAACTGGAGAGAAAATTGAGCGATTGAAATCGATCGAATTTGGATCGACGGGCATTTCAAATCGATTGTTTAAAAGTTAGGAGCGCACCAACATTTCCTGGATGTGCTTGTCATTCCTCTTTAAGATGGTGTCATCCATTACAAGCCATTGCATGAAAGTTGGAAAAATGGCGGTAGAGATGTTTTACAAGTGTGTCTCTGTAGCCGTTGAAAAGGTAATGTCTTTCGAAGAGCTAGTAGAGACCAAATTAGTTTATCTAATAAAAACATGCTTTACCCTCTTGTGCCATCCAAGGAGTACACATCCATTTAATCTGTTTTCTATGTTCGATTAGTTAGTCGATTAAAAATCAGTTAATCATTCAGCGAGTTAATAAAAAATTACCGTGACATCAATTTTTTATTCTGATATTTAAATTTTTTATAGAGCGAATGAAAATAAAATGAGATTTCGGTATTAAATTCTCGATATATTTCCATGCGTCATTTTGTATAGTGTTCAATCGCATGTCCCAACACTTCGCAGTAAATCTCTTCAGTTGAAGTACCGCAGAATAAAATATAATTATTGTGCAATAAAATATTATCGTTTGATATAAGAATAATGAAAGGAATCCAAGATTTGCTAAGATTAAGCTAGAAGAATATCAAAGCCTGAGATTGATTTCAATCGTATTTATTAATTACACTTTAGTCACCAATCCCCTCGAATCTTTCAACACTACAACTTTATCGGGTGAGCCCTTAGTACTAAAAGCAGTCCAGACGAAATGTCCGTATGTATTCATGTAACTTTTAAAGGCATCCCGACTCCGCAATCCAAATAAACCCTCCTGTGTCACTTAGGAAGCGAAAGCCATACCATCCACCATCACTACACAGGGGCTTTCATGATTTGGTTGTTGGAGAACTTGGAGCATTGCACTTGGGTCCAGATATCTTTCTGGTAGTTGAATAGTCAACGTTGAAAAGAAGCAGATGATTTTCACTCGGTTTTTCTTTCGTTGTGAGACTTATTTATGGGGGAGCAGTGGGGAACCGATTTCAAGCCATTACGTGTCCTGAATTAATTCACGCCAATGTCTATTCATTTTCTTTTGCGTCGACCTCGGACTAGTCAAACGCTTTGAAATTCGCACTCCATTTCAGAAGCAATAAATTGAGCGAGTGCGAGTGTTGTCGTTAATTATATTCGAGATGGCGCTCGTTCAGCACTTTGCCACAATTCCTCTTGGAACGTGAAATTTTCAACACTGCTATTTCTTTGGTTATTTTGGGAGCCTATAATCTTAAAAAGACTCCAAGCGAAATCTCCGTTGTTAGTGATTTTTTCGGGTGTGCCCCGCGTACTTATTCGGGTAATTTGCCATTGCTGGGCACTTTATCTTAAGCCTGAATCACGCGATCATTTTTTTTCGTCGCGAAAGTAATCACTATCGAGATAACTTTTCCCGTCGCGAAAAGCAATCGCTCTTGTGATCATTTTTCTGAATCACACGGTCACTCCTGCCGTCGCTTTTCGCATCATTTCCAATATCACAGCTCGTTGTCATAGGACCCTCATCACGAAATTATATAGCGTGTTTGTTTATTTATGCCGTTCCCACATTTGTCAAACGTGGCGCTGCAATCACACCATACGGTCATACTATCTGATTGGCTGATATGGGGTTTTAGTGACTGTTTTAGCGACGGAAAAAGCGACCGGACGAGTGATGAAAAATAGCGATGGGAATCCACATCGCGATCGCCATCGCGAAAAACAATTGCCGCCGACGATCATTTTGCGCAGTGCTCGCGATAGTGATCACTTTCGCGACGAAAAAAAATGATCGTGTGATTCAGGCTTTAGCTTCTTCAGTCCTGGCGTACCCAGCGAGGGGCAGCAAAAATCGCTTAAGTCTGAGGAAAATCAGACTGATCGAATCGAATCGAATCGAATCGAAAGTTTTCAACAATTTTTCTTTAATATTAGTTTAAGACATGTAAATAAAATGTTTTTTAAGCAAATAATTATAAAAATACTAAAGCGCTGCTATACGTGTCTTAAAATGTTGATTTCATTCAACTTTTCCATGTTAAAATGTAAAATGTTACAGCTTGAACGACAATGGCTTGCCCCCTCCCCCCTAGTTTTGATCCTGAGCACGCTCTTGTATGATACATCTGATTTTTTTTATCATTTCCTGATCTAAAAGTGTGAGCAAGTGCAGAGAGCCGCTTTTATCGTATTCTACACGTTATGCGCTTGAACATACTCAGCTGTTTGCGGATTCATATTTTTCAGTTCTATTTCTGTGCGAAAATGAAGCAAACGAAAATTTTCTGTGGAAAATACATTTCAAGGTATGAAGGGGATAGGGAATGAGGATAATTTTTTTCGTTGAGTGTATCTATAATTATTCATGAAGAGGAGGAGGTTGAAAGGGGAGGGGGTGAAAGATTTGTCATTTTATTTTTGCTTAACTCCAGGGCAGGATCCCTCGTGTGGCTGATTTTTAAGCCACAATTCCTGTCGAAATTCTGGTCGCATTCCCTAATTTCCATTACCTCGCGGATAAACCGTGATTTGAAATTGATGATTTGAGGCGTGCCTTGGTGAAATTGCTCCATTTCAAATAAAAAACTTTGTAAATTTTACATGTGAAATTTACGGGGTTTGAAGTTTTCCACCTTGGCGATTACTTTGGCATTCTGGAAATAAACCGTCCTCGTTGATACTGAGATACTGAAAGGTACTCCATGTTTTCAGGGATGAGGTAGTTGGTAGGGTTTCCCACTTCCATTCCAACAATGTTTTTCATGTGACACCATCACGTGAACTACCTTTCGTCTGGCTCCTACCCTTCGACCTATCTGGCATGGGTGGCCCTACCGGGAATAATTCGGGATTAATCCCGCCAGTGCAGCTCTAGGGGTCATAGGAACACCCAAGCCTTTCCACCGCGACAAGGTTGTAGCCCATAGTGAATTGAAGAAGGCAGTGCTGGAAGGAAAGGGAGGCTCCCAGATTACTTCTAAAGTACTCCATGGAAGCCTACCTTAATCGGTAGAATACTATAATAAATATATCAACCATCACTACAATGGTTTTTTTCATGGTTTGGATGCTGGAGAATTTGGGGCACTGCTCTTTGGACCAGAAGCCTTTCTGGTTGTTGAATAGTCGACTTTGAAAATAAGCAGATCATTCATTTTCTTTCGTTGTGAGAAATATGTATGGTGGACCATTGAGAAAACGATTTCAAGCCATTGCGCGTCCCGCATTGATTCACGCCAAAGCTATTCATTTTCTTTTACGTCCAACACGGAATAGTCAAACGCTTTGGAATTCGCACTCCCATCTCAGAAGCGATAAATTGAGTGAGTGAGAGTTTGTCCTTAATTATATTCGAGATGACGCCCGTTCAACACTTCATGGTGTTATGGGAATATTTTACGACCGTTGGCTCTTCGCAAAGATTTGAGCGCATAAACATGAGGGAACGAAAGATGTAAAAAACGTGAGGAGATGGTCAAAATAAAAATAAAGACCTTAATGGGGATTCCGTGTTCAAGGACTAAAGGAGACTGTTCAATGTAAATAGTGTCTGGTATGCCAATTTCTTTCTCAATTCATTCAGTTAGTCGGAGCTATCAAATTTCGAGCCTAGGGGTCGAATTACAGAACTTTACTCTTGATCCCGACTCAAACTCGAATCGGTTGCCGTGTTGGTATTACGAGACTTCACTCGAGTCCCAACTCCAGTCCAGATTGAGTGGTCAACTTCCAAGATGTCCGCCACAATCGCCTAGGGTTTTTAAAATGGAAAAAATCTCTCGTAAAAATACTTACACGAGTGATATTGTGCTCCTGAAATGTTTGTTTTCGTTGAGGATTAGTCCATGAAAATAGTACAGGTAAATGGATTTTTTTTTCTAATTTTACCACAGCTAATTTAGCTCGAGTGGTTTGAGGTGAAGTAAGAGTCTAAAATACGAACACAATCTCAAACTCAAAAATGAAAAACAACACAATCTCAAATCGAAATCCCCGCTATTACGAACTATATTTTGGTCCCTTGTGGAATTATTTCCCTTTGATAAAGAAATTGCACCTATCTTCGCTACTTAACCGTTCCTTACCTTATCATCAGTTGTAGGTACTTACGTGTGGCCTCCACCAATTAATGCTACTGTAGATATTAAAATCCTTCCCTTTACAGCCGTTGGATGGAAAGAGTTGGACGATGGTTTATTGTTACGGATCTGTTGCTTAAGTAAAGACGATTTACGGAATATTAGGTGGCAATACGGTGATTTATAGGTAAAAAAAACCCTTTATTATGGATGTAACGAAATCCCGTTTTTAACAAAGTAGAGCTATGCTCCCCTGAAATTCGTTAAGTATAAGCGAGTTTTACTGTAATCCACTTTAATTTCGCCGTCTCGTATCTCTTATGGACCATATTCGGGGACTTGCGGTTTTGTTTCTTTACGATTTAGTCTGACTGAGAATCGTACTTCAATAATCCTTCGAAATCGTCACTTTATCCTTCGTTTCGACTCTTCTGTGCCACTACTTTTTCTGCTGATATCGTCGTGCCCGAGTCTCGCAGCCGCAGAAAAGCAAACTCACGCATAAGTTTTTGTGAACCGTTCCTCGACGTCTTTGAGCACTGCTATTTGCTTTTGTGGTTGCTCCCCGCGATAGGAAGCTTCTTCACCTGCTTCACACGTCGCGCGCGCTATCTCCGCTGGATCTCTCTTTGTGGGCGACTTGCTAGGCCCAAGACGCACTATCCTTCCTCTGTTATGTGCACCATTCCGTTATTTTTCAAATACATTTCCTCTCTTGCGTCTCTGCCTAATCTTCAGGAGTGTTTGGGAATGACCTAAAAATGAAAGCAAAATCTAAATGCCGTTTTACACGGGGCACGTCATTGAGCTATCCGACGTGTGTACGAAGGCACAGTTCAAATTGCGTCGCGTGAAGCGGTGAATTGCTAGAACGCATGCGAGAATGCATGGATGCGAGATGGCAAAACAGCCCCTGCTCTAATTCGGAGCTCGTATTATCGTAATTTCAAAAAATGTTTCAGTGCTAACCTGCGCAATGAAGTACCCAGTGTAAAACGGCCTTAATAAAAAGTGGTTAACGTTTTCAAAATTTTACATATCGGCTAAGCTCTCCTTCTTCTTTCTCCATTGAATGAGTTAAGTATTTTGTCGCTCAGTAATTTTTTTCCAATTTTCCATCTTCAGGCTAGTTCTGAAAGAAAAGAATGGGAAAGAAAAAAGATGGGATTAATCAATTTGTGTTAACTCGTTGATTTTTTTCTTACGCATTCCTCAACCCTAGTAGTTTTATTTTCGAATAAATTATTTGATTTTTTGCAAATTTAATTTAATGAAGAAAGTTCCGGGTTTCTGTTGGCCTGTTCAGTACCTTCATAGCCACCTCACTGGTATTCGGTGGGGGTTAAGTACACTGTGCGGGATCTGAAGGCAAAACATGAACACGTGCTCTTACATGCGTCATGTCCGAGCTCCCTCGAGGGACCTATGCTATGCACGTAAATTATGCATTGCTTCTTACACTAAATGCAGCTGCATAATGAGCTAATTATCTTGGTTTAGGAAAGTTAAACTATTGCATGATTTTAGTAATATTACGAAGTATAGCCATTCAAAATTAGTTTGTACTCTGGAGTGAATGAGGAAAATTGAAATTTGAGGAAATATTTTGGTGAGGTTAGCGTATACCATACCGAGAAATGTAGTTGGAGAACATTGTGTGAGGGCATTAATGTTTATGCCAATAAATTGCTATCTTTACCTGCAGGTTACCTCTTATATATGAATAACTTTCTTTTTTTCGCCTTGCGTGGTGTAGTAACACCTCAAATTGTTGTCTTTGTTTAAAATTTCATAGAATTCCGAGCTTTACTTGAATTTCCTGACCACCCTGAAAATGTCAGTGGTGACCCCGAGGACATTTTATTAACTCTAATGTTTTGGTTGCATTGCGTGAGGATTCATGACATTCAGTCTCCTTGGGTGGTATATTCTTCCTCAACGAAGAAAAATTGATTAATTAGGGGGTGAAAAAGATCCAATTGGGGAATTGAATAATTGGCTACTAATGCAGCCACTATTACTGTCATTAAAGCTTACTGTTGATAATGCTGAGTACGAATTTTTCTCCTTTTTTGTGATGTTTGGGAAAGCACTGTTGTCACTCTGTTGTCCCTTTGTGCCATCATTTCGGAGAACTCGGGGATGATTTCTGTTCCAAGAATTTACTCTAACTGGCAGGGATAATCTTGTTGATGAATGATCAAAAGAAGTAGAAATATTCTTTAAGATGTTAATGCATCACATCTTCAATTAGGATCTGTATAAATTGTTTAGATTATTAGATATTTTTGCATCAGTGGTTCTTAAAATACCTAAATATTTCAAATGATTTATGTAACTTTAAGAAATATGTAATGTCATGATATAGTTTTGCGGGAAAAAGGTAAAAGAAGTGGAAACATGTTGTGTAAATAATTTTTCTTTGCTTTATCACTGTCAAATTGCTGAATAAAGGTACATCTTCTGTCAGGACTATGATTTTGGAATTTAATAATTATAAATTTGCGATCATTTCAAATTTAATAGTTTGGTCATTGGTTGACGCGACCGATTTATTAATTCTCGCTCGTACTTCGCCCGTGATTAGGTAGCTCTTATATTTGGTTTTCGTTTGATAACATAGATATCGAAGATAACTATTGACAAGCAAAGCGAAAGAGACTTCTATATCCATCATCTACGATAAATTATTATATTTAACTACAATTTAATAATGCAAATAAGGGATTAATGGCTATATCGATGAGTTTTTTTGGACTGGAAATCTAGCTGTAAATCTTGCATTCGGACAAAAAACTCCCCAGAGTATATGATCTATTTTTTTCTAGTTTACAATGGTATTTTCGCATATAGTATTTTTGTGTATATTGGGTTCTTGATCAATTATTATGGCACCCAAACTGGAACTTAAGCTTCTAATCAATTATGTTTTCAGGTATTTGGGTAGACAACGGATCTTCCTTGTGGATATTAACTTTTGAGTTGTTGTTATTAGAGGACTGGAAAATCAGCTCATCGAATCTTGTTCTGATTAAGGTCGGTTAATGATTTTACTTGTCCGTAAGTTTTGGAGGTGCGAAAAGCTTTTCAATGGGCAAGTACAATGCGGATATTTGGCGTGAGATTAATTTCGGGCATTGACATGAATTCTATCGAGTGTCATTGAACTCCAGAGGGCGCCATGAAAACGTGTTGAGGTATGATTCGAAATTAAACCTGCGATAATGGTGCAAAATTTTGATAGTTTTATTATTTTTCAATGGACGTGTCGAATAAGGCAAGCCTGTTTTCTCTCTGTGATGGGATGTTATGAATTCTGAACCGTCCCATTATTTCACCTCTAGCGATCCGTGAAGTTTTGCACGTTAAGAATGCTATCTACATTTACATACTATCCTAAGATTTACAAATTTGGCGTGTGGTGATACCAGGTGTTAGGGAACCATTCGTGTTTTTGAAATATTACGAGTGTGCTGGAAATATTTTGAGTGCGACCCGTTTTTACTCATTAAAGCAATGGTCCTGCTCCGTTTCGTTTTGCCTTAAATGTCTTCTCCATCAGCAGTTTCACTTGCGTCTGATTGGACTAAAAATGACTCGAGCACTGTCGCGACCAATCAATATGAGGTGTAGAATATCCTTGACTTTGATCATCGTAATCAAATCCTTTTAGTGGTGGGCAAAGATGACAATGCATCATAAAACGGCTTACAAACGTCAAATTACTCTGTGTAATATGCAGCTATAATGATTCAAATCATCGGTGGGCCTGTCTTTTCAATGAGTTGAGAAGCTGACTATCTTATCATTCTGGTGGATACCTATCCTTCATGGCAATTGAAAGCTGGTTCGAATATAAAACGAGGTAAGAATTATTCCCTATGAGTGGTATCCTGTATGGCTGAAAGAATCGTCTTAACTTCTCGACCACTTGGCCCCTTGCGGCCTGGTATCACTTAGACCCTTCCTTGGTGATTTTATTTTCCGGCATGATTTTATGGTTCCCCTCCTAATGAAGTTCAACTCTGCTATAGATATACATATTATAATACCTATGGGGAGCTTCTGAAAATAGTGAATTTTTACGTTCTGTATACGATTATGCTGTCTTAAATTCTAAAATTATTGGTTTAGCTTAAACAAATAGTATGGCAACGCTTTTAGAGGAATGAATTTCAATTTTAGCTAACTATTACGATAGATCATCTGCCCTCTCTTAGCAAAGAAAACGTTACTTCCGTGTTTCCAGAATTCTCGCCTCTTCGTACATGTTATTTTATTTTCTGTATTTTTTGCGTATTTTGCTTTTGACACCACCCATTGACTACCTTCACCGAAAATATGAGACGGGATGAAGCGAATATTTAAAGTATGACCCCTTGAAACGGAATGGGTCGCCCGCCAGGTAATTATAGTGGTGAAACCGGAATACCAGGAGCCCACCTTGAATTTTAAATTCTTAAGTGGAAAAAAACGGGAAAACAAGTACGCCTACCAGGCATCCCATTAAAACCCGAAATCACCTGGTGCTAAGCCTTATCGTTTTTCCGATCGGTTTTCGGAAGTGGTACCTAGCGTCTTGGTCGAAGTGAGCCTTGAACTTGGCGGCAATATTGTCTATATTTTATTAATTGTTTGGATTCGCGTGGGATTTAAGTTTAAGTGAAAAAAATAATTTTTGATTTCCTCTCGGTTCTCGTCCAAAACTTGTTGCGCTGCTTGGCCATCTTAGTCAGCCATTCAACCTACTCTGACCTCTCAAGTTTATTGCCTTCATTCCTCTCCGCACGCCCTTGCAAATTGCCACAAAATTCGCTCGTCATATTTCCGTATGAGGAAAGTTCACTGAACCGTACGATTGCCTCCTGGGTATTGACCTTTCGATATCTTAGCAACTCAACTCTTGAGAATTTTGAATGAAAGTTTGTTAAAAATGCAAATTTTTGAGGACACTATGTCCTTTCGAACATTCCTTAGCCGCAAAAAATATAGAACATACAACGTGCACCTACAAGATGCCTTGTGGGATGCTAGTGATTTCTTGCTTAAACATCAACCCTACTAGAAATTTATGTATTATATTTTCAAAATTACGTCAGAAATTCTACGGAAAACGTCGTCGGTGTCGTAGAATGTGTTCCTATCCTAAGGAACTCTAAGGAAAACTTGCTTACGTTCCGTTCATATCTGTAGAAATAATTTCCGTGGAATAAACACGGACGCCTTCTTTGACTGTTTCCGTATAATCTGTTCTGCAAAAAAAGCATTCGAAGTTCCGTATGTAAGGTTTTTTTTTTAACAGAACACAGGTTAATGTTACGTTGAAAAAATTTCCGTGCGCGCTTGCCGACTTATTCTGTACTATGTGTTCCATTGAACGTCAGGAATATCTATAAAATGGCGACTAGTTTCATTTCACACAGATTATATTATTGTAATTATGCACACATGCAACATCAATCGCACTGGAAATAATGTAGGGAGACTTAAGAATTCCGAAAAAAAGAAATAAAATATACTTTATATTCCCAAGGATTTCTATGGAACCCTGCGCACCTTTTCTTGAGTTATGGATACGATAATGACACCGACTAGAGAAGACCTGACATTTCATTATACGTGTCAGAAACCAGCGATTGCTTGGAATAATGAATAAAGGAGAAATTATTGCAGTATTGCATTTAATGACTAAAAATGCGAGGCCTGGTAAAAATTGGCAATGAAATGCTTCTACCAAAGAATGCCCTCGCTTTGTGTTGTTTAAGAGACCTTACTCATAGAATATTGTCATCTAGTGGCGATTTAAGGATATAAGGTTATAGTTGATAATTTAATTGATATTTATCAAGCTTCAATTCTTGCTTCAAAGCTCTTAACTTGATACATTTTCCTTCCTAGATTCTCAAGCTAGGGAGAGGCTCCTCGCAGTAATTCACGGCTTTTCTAATTTTTTCCTCGCCAAATGCGATTTTTTTGAATAAAATGGAAATTATGATGATTTCTTCCGTTAAAATGAGACCATAAAGTAGTTTACTTATGTTAATCTGACCCTAAAACGACTAAGATCAAAGGTGACGTCTCGTACCTTCGGTGAGTACCTACTTGATATACTTCGATGCATATGGTGATGTGGAGAGTAGTGATTTGAACAGGTTGTTTTTAAGCCCTTGGTCTTCCATTCAAATGCCACCCACATCTATTTTCTTTGTTTACTTTTTTAAATTTATTTATCCTGAAATAGTGCTTTAATATTTTCTAAGACATTGTTTACGATTTTATAATTTTTATGACCATGCAACTAGAAAATTATGGTAAGAAATTTCAGCAGAACGTTCTAAAGAATTCTGCAGATCTCTACAGAAACTGCTAGGGAATTTTGTAGAATTTTTGCGTAGCATTTAAGGATGTACGTGGAAATTCCCATAAAAACCTGTCTCAATAATTTAAGGGATTGTTTACAATAGTCTAAGGTATTCTGTAGAAAAAGTTTCAAGGAGTTTCTGTGGAAATTTTCAGCAGGAAAGGGATCTAATGATTTGCAGTAAAGGGGCATTGAGAAAAAAATAATAGGAGGTAGTTAGCAATTCTATTGTATCAACGAATACTTATTGCCAATTGTCGTTCGTAGAATAATTTTCAGCGAACAATAAGTTGATGACGTCACGAACTCCTACCCAAGGGATCACCGCTTTTCAGCAACTCCTCAAATTCGCGTATTTTTCCTCGCATGGTCTTTGTTGTTTACACTGTTGCGAACAATTTCTTCCCTCCATTAACGAGTAAATTACGCAGAACTCTGATGACATCACCAACTCATGAAAAGTGGGCGGTAACTTCGCAATTTTTTTATTGAAATGGCTGGATGAGTTACGCTTTCTTCGGCGAAACTTAAGTTTTCTTTAATGTACCAAACACTTTTGATAAATAGCGACTTCGTGTCCGAGTGAACCCTATTGGAGAGTTAAATACACCAAGTTCGCCATGGAAAAATATTTGGTTTTGACGGGGATCGAATTCGAATCTACTTATTGCCGGTCAGGTGTGTTATTCAATCACACCACCAAGCTATCTTCTCAGAGTGAATTTCGTGATGGATTTTACCAAACAAGGTTTAACGTCACATGTCCAGATGACTTGATGGTGTGACTGGCTAACACGCCTGACCAATTGGGAGATGCGGGTTCTAATCCCGGCCTAGCCCAATATTTATTCATTACGAAATTCATCTTTGGTGTATTTAACTGTGCATCCGTGCGCGTGACTGCGTGCTGAGTCACTTGTTTCATGCAGTGCGTATAGGAGAGGTTTTTACTGTCTTCTCACCGGTGGTAGGTCTCAATTCTCTTGAGAATCCCCTTCTCTCTGGAATTTATTTAGTTATTAAAGTATTCTTCTGATTAAGGTAGGTTTCCATGGAGTACTTAAGAAGAATTCTGGGAGCCTCCCCTTACATCAAGCAAATCCCTCTTACATTCACAATAAGGTCTGCTCCCTTTCATTCTGTCTAAATATCCTATTATCTACCTTCCTCTCCCTCGTTTACCTAGCATTCGACCCTCCAACACTGTTTTCAACATCCCCTCCCCGCTAAGTACTCGCCCAGCCCATTCATACCTTCTGTATCCACTGTATCTCATATATAAGCTGCCTCTCCTCACCCACCATATCCAGCACTTCATCGTTTCTCCTCCTCTCTGTCCACCTCACCATCTACATTCTTCGCCACGCTCACATCTCGAATGCCTTGAGTTTTCTCTCGTCCTCCTTTCTAAGTGTCCACGTTTCTGCATCGTAAAGCGGTACACTCCAGATCAGACTCTTCACTAACCTTTTCTTTAAATTCTAACATAGCGAACCTCCTTTTCTGATGCAATTTTCTTCCTGATGTAATTACTACTGTATCAGTTTTCCGCAGGCGATTTAAACTGGAGCTCATTGCTCGCCGGAATCTCGGCTCTTGTAGTTAGGCCCGGTGAAATGCAGTAGGAGGGCGGAGGAAGTGGCGGTGGGGATGTCACCGTTGGCCCCGAATCGAAGGCCGATCTGCCGGGGATCACGTCCCGGAGGCGTGCTCGCGTCCGGGCGCACGCGTTGCATGCCGGTCGCCGCGAATGGAAGGAGCCGACATTCCGACCACGGCTGCACGGCACTCTTTCTCGCCAGAGGACGCTGAACTCAAATCGTCCGTCACCAAATCGGAACAGTGAGAGGAGGGCGTGCACAACCGCCCATCCTCGCTGTGCACCTCACATCTACACATGCTATTGACACTAGAGAGCCCGGTCAATCATAGGCGTAATTTCTAATTGGGGTGGCTAGGAGCAGTGGTGGATTCATTTGGGGAAAAAGAGAAATAGCCCCTCTCAGATCTAGGGCATAATTTTTTTAAGCTAGATAGCACAACCGCCCATCCTCACTGTGCACCTCACATCTACACATGCTCTTGACACTTTAGAGACCGGTCAATCATAGGCGTAATTCCTGATTGGGGTGGCTAGGAGAATTGATGGGCTCATGTGAGGGAAAAGAGATATACCCCATCTCACAACAGATCTAGGAGAAAAATTGCCTAAGTTAGATGGCACTACCGTGCTTCTTTACTGCGACCTCACATCTACCCATGCTCTTGACACTAGTGAGACCGGTCAACCATAGGCATAATTCGGGAGTAGCTAGGGACAGTGATGGATCCATGAAGAGGGAAAATGGAAATTCCCCATTACAGATCTAGGATATAAATTGCTTAAGATGTATTTTCGTCGAGTTAAAGTTATTTTCTTTCATACCACATTCACTCGTTCTCACTACCTAGCCACAATTTTACCAACCCGGCTTTATCCCAACTGAATGGAAATTCTTAAGGTCATTATCATTACACATAATTCATTGTTACTCATTTGAATTTATTATTTTTGAATGCATTTGTATTCTTTAAGCTTGTTATATTGAGCCACTGTATACTGGCAAGTAAGATGTAGGTGGGTAATGTACTAAATAAATTAACTTTGTGGAAATTCATCGTAACGGATAGAGAGAAAATTACAACAATTTACCAACATTTTTAGTATCGTCCTCGACTGATTTCTGTTCTATAACAATGCGGGAACATAAGAAATCTTTTTAAAACAGTTATGACAAATCCATGTTCGCAAAACATGCATCTGATTCATCTGATTTAAATTCGATATTTTTCATGCATCTGTCATAGGTGTCAAACTGGACTTCATTGAAAATTTTCAAATTGGGGCTATTGCGTAAATGTATGGTAGGAATCTTGTGAACGAAGGCACCGACGACGTACTCACCATTTCTTGCTGCACGAGTTCCCCCCCCGCCTGAGACATTTTTCGATGACCTTGGCCAGGTTCTTTCCTCTTAAATAAGTCCCCAACCAACCCTTCCATCCACATGTGTGACACCGGGTATCCTTCTTCCCTATTTTTATTTAGGAAGTCCTCCCTCTTAAAGATGACGTCTGGTTCCACGATTGGGCTTGGGGCTTACCCCTTAATTTTCTGTCCTCTTCGTTTCCTATCGCTACGCGTTGTGGTCGATATTGAATGTGCTGTGGTAAATAAGGAACATTAGCACTTATTTGTAGGTGAATAAATACTCTGGAAAAAGATTATTTAAACCGGAATTATGAAAACGGTTTCGTGGAAGAATCCCCGGAACCGCCCTTTCCTTGTTGCTTATTCCAGATCCCAGGTAATTCCTTGCAACCCTATGTTCGAAACGAAAAGAACGCGAATATATCTTGATGACTTGCGTTATTATTTTGCAGGTAACTGAATTCGTTTTTTATTTAGCAGATAGAGATTAACATCTTTGGGAATTGAATAAGCTAAAAAGGCGTAAATATAAACCACATGGACCAAGATGAACCACGTGTTGCATTCGCCCGAGAGAGGTCAATTTATCGCATGCTTGTTTCACCAAGTCGTTCAGCCTATTTGATCGTTTCCGGAGTGGGTTGCTTGTGAATCTCCTCTGTGTGTCTCCATCAAGCTCTTTGCCAATATTTTATCCTCGTGCTAAACATCAAATAAAGAAGTTTTGTTGGACGGATTGGATCACGATTTATGAAAATTATTATTAAATTCGATCGAAAGAGTCGGTCTAACACATCTGGCTTTCTTTCCCCCTTACTTTTCAGCGCTTGTTGACAATCAAAGCACAGTATCGAACGATGCTTACGATTTGGCGGAAGAGGTATCTGTGGTCTTCTCCATTTTTCACACGTCAACCAATGGTGTCTGGATAACAGTATTGCCTCGCTCTTTGTAAAGGCATTAATATGAAGTGCGGTCGAAAGTATGAATGCGATACGCTGTGCTTTCCTTCCGATCGACTCGTCAACTCTCGTCGGCTATCTTAAACCTCTCTTACATACGGTTCCAGCTTCAGTGTGACAAGAGCGATTTATGCTTCTTCTCACACCGCTAAGGTTTAAATGGCAAAATTGGAGTTCTCGTGATGAGTCTGATGAATCTGTTGGGATGATTCCGGCGATATTATTTGTTTCAATGATGTTTTTTTGGTTGGATATATTATATTTCTATTACAAATGGTACTAAAGGATGAGAAGTATCAGGACTTTTAACAAATTCCTGTCAAGAAGACACATCGCACCCGCGTGACTTGTATTTTTTTGGTGACGAATTACTGGTGTGAAGCGTGTGCTATTGTCATAAACTTTTAGGGTACGTGAGTTAGAACCTATTCAACATTTGCTTATACTCCTTTGAAAATGTTTCCTCATGTATCTCAAATTTGAAAATATTTGATCTCATACATCATCACATTCAGGGATAACGATGGGCAATTATAGGGGTTAATGCTCCATGTGATATAGTTTGTGGCTGTCGCGTATTTAAGTATTTAAAAAAAGGCTATTGAAGGATTTAATCGTGACTGTAGCCCTCTCATTTTCTAAGATGTTAATGGTTTATATCTCAGATACAGGTGCAGGTTGGTATGAGTTTACTTTACATATTCTGAAATGTTGAAGAGGATTACGTTTTATCTCGCAATGAGTAATGTAAAAAAAACAAATTACATCCCTTCCGTAGGGGAATAATGCGTTCTATTTAAGTAGTACGTACATTTATTTATTTTCCATACCACCGAAAAAAGCTCATGTTGGCCTTTACATCGGGGCCTTTCAACAATTTTTAACAGATACAAGTTCACAAACAACCATACCCTGGATAGGTGCAACCTACCCAGGCGGGACTCGGACCCGCGACCTCTTGTTTGGTAGGCGAGGACTTTACCCCGCCTCCACCGGTGGCAATTTATTAAATTAATTATAATTAATTTAATAAATTGCCAGCCTCACGTTAAATTACAATTATAAATATTAAAATGGTCGCAGTAAATTAATATTTTAATTATTAATATATTAATTTACTGCCACCATTTACCCTATCAATACCATATTTTACCATACCGAAATTTGGAGTTTCATTTGATGTTGGCGGCAGCCCTTGGTTGCGCGCGCAGCCATAATGACCGCTCTTGTACATGCGTACTTAATAGTGCAAACGACATGTCGGCATACCGCCATGTGTTCCAGCTCACTCAACCCGCCTCCTTTGGCGGCCATTAATATTCCCGCGGTCTTTCGCGCCTCCTGGTACCAGTCCACACTTTCGGCTTTTGATGAGTGGCGCGCAAGTGCTGTTCGGCGTTTTTTTTACGCAATCGCATCGCTATGCCGCGGGTGGCTCGACGCCGGATGGTTTTTGAGAGTGGGCCCATTACGCTCTCCGGATGGGCCCTCGTCTCGAATTCAGGGGACGACAGCAGCGACCCCGTTAACTCTCTCCCGATGACCACGTCCTCGAGGAATCTCATTGAAAGCGCTTCATTCCCACCCCCCTTTTCCTCCTTCAATCGATTGGTTGGCTGTCAGAACATCGTAAACTCTCTCTTTGTCGTGGCGTTTCCTTCATTTCTCCAATTTAGTCACATGAGAAATTACAATATTCCAAAGGCTTTATTCTAACACAACGCTTTTCGTTATTACAATCAGTGGCGCAGCAAGGGCGGGTTTTGAGGGATAAATCTCCCCCCCCCCCCCCCCCAGAGCTCAGAGAAATTTTTAAGTTAAATCCATTTTTCTTAATGGATTAGTATTACTGATAGCATAGTGTTAGGATTAATCAAATACCTCTCAAAAACCGGTAAATCTAGTCATTTTGAGCCATTAATCTTAAAATTTTCTGGAGGAGGGCCTCCGCAACTCCCACTTAGCCTGGTGGGTATGCAATACCCCCACACCCCAAAGTATTAGTTGCGCCTCAACCCCCCCCCCCTAGCCTTAATTCTTAGCTGCGCCCCTGATTACAACAGCATTATTAAAGATTTGTTGTTACAACAACATTACCAGTTTAAGAATATCGGGACTAGCCACGGTGATATCTTTACGGGAGTCACCCGCAATGCACAAATTGTGCGAAAAATCCACAGAAAAAAATCATTCGCCTAGTCAAGAGCTACCGCCTCTATGTTGTCAAAGTTCTGGCTTCGTTCTCCTTCTGTGGCGCTGTGCGCACGATTTGGTCTGCTTGTGGTATCATACTCTCGCAGTAGCGGATACAGATGGGGGGCGCAGGGGGCGCGCGTCCCCCCATGTAGGGCCGCCCGTATTGCCAAACATTGCAGAACCACAATTTTAACTTTTTATATCATAAGATGGCACTGTCTTTTAGTTTTACATAATCACTGTAATTAAAACCTATCTACCGATTCGATCGATATATTTTTCTTCCTCATAGGAAAATCTACTAGGATTGGTAGCATATTAATTGCGTAAGCTTGGTTTCGCTGTTAGTAGGGCCCGCCCGCCTTGTGACGGTGCGGGACTCCTCGTCCCTTCCCTTCCTTCCCTATCCCCTCCCAGGAGGCGTCGCACAGTGGGCTGAAATCGAAAAAAGCTGGCCAAAAATCATATCTTCCATATTTTTATAATTAGCTCCACAAAATTTTTCCTACTGTTCATATTTGGGTCATATAACATGAATATAGAGACATTTTGCCGAAAAATTGATCCTGGGAAAATTTTTAAACAAATTCGTGGAGACGGAAAAAAACAAAAATCGACTATTTGGACGGCTTCAGTTAAGAGGGAACTTTTAATTGAAATCAATAGTTAGGAATAAAAAAGTAAGTAGTTTAACATGAAATTTAATAATTTAAATAAAAATGTTCATATAAAATACATAAATTATTTTTTTAAACATTATTAATGATTTAGTCAACTAATTTTCCGTTAACACTTTGAAAGGACACTCATAAGAAATCACCTGGCAAAAAATTTATACCATAAACCAAAATGCCACATAAAATTATTTATGAACCATAATATATTAGCATAAATATATAAAACATAAGAAAACATTAGGGATAAATTTACCAGCCCACTACCAGTTTTCATCGGATTCCCAGCCGTCACTGTCCTCATCGGGCTCCCATCGCGGCGGCGCCTCCTTCCCTTCTCCTTCCTGTCCTCCCCCTTCTGGGTGCAGAGGTGAAAAGCTCGCGCTTATAGACCCTGCCCCAGGAGTGTAACCCGCGAGCCCGCCCCAAGGGTTTCGTTCACACTGTAATTAAAACCTCATTAAACTTTGCTTGTGACTTGATTATTTTTTATTACGATAAAACTAAAGGTAACTCAAGTTATCTTTTGCGCCCCCCTTGAGTTATGTCTGTATCCGCTACTGTAGGTACTGTCAGCATTACATACCACCTTGTCCGCTTTAACCCTCAAATTTCCTCAGTGAAAAATTATGGGTTCGTATCCTGGTCAAGGCGAATGATTTTTTCTCTGTGGATTTTTAGCACATTACCAATCTTGTTGTAACAACAAATTACCAATTAACATAACCAATATTGTTGTTACAAAGGAGCGCGTCGTGTTCGAATAAATCCCGTGGAAATATTGCAATGTCTCATTAATTTAATATTAATAACTTCCACCACCACGTGGCGCATATCATACATGAATTTCTCCAATTGCTTATCAATATATTTCAGACCAAAGTATGGGCTAAATTTATTTAAGCAAATTCGATGATTTTTTTCTCGGATGACGTGATATATATCCTTCGTTTACCGTCGTACTATTGTAGACACGATCACAAGAAGAAAATAAAGGAAATAGATTGCAAAACAGAGATTTAAAATCTCATTCTTTCGTCGTACTATTAAGGATGGTAGCTGTGTCTCGATCGATAAAAGTAATGGTGTCACTGGCCAGGACGATTGAATGCATGTTTTTATTTTTTGATTTTTCTAACCTTGCATGAATCGCACGTCCGAAAATTACCTTGTGCTCTGGTAAAAATATCTTAGACTTTTTTCAACTGTACTGAAATACAGTGGAACTTGGCTATAACGTCATCAAAGGGACCAGAAGATTTTTATCGTTATATCCGAGTGACGTTATAAAAAAAGCAGCCTTAAATCTGAGTGACACCACAACTTGACATTGCACAAACAAAACACAACTAACCACGTATAAAACAACTGTAACTGTCAACATACGCGATGCTCACACGGAGGTAGGTAGTGATGTGACTGATGATCTAACGTAACTAACGAAACAAACAATGCAATACAGAGTTCCTGTGTCAGTGACCTTGTAGAATGTAGGGGTGGGAAGGGATAAGACCCTATGCGGGACAGCCCCGCTCCCTCCAGACACCAATTAAACAAAAGAGTATCATCCCATCACCAGCTCAACCTCCAGCTTGTGACCTGTTTTTGCTTTTGATGTTTCTACACATGGTTTCTATGAACTTTGGGACATAATACAATCACACTATCACTTTTGCAACCTAAGAATCGCAAAATGATTGACGCTATACCCGAGCGTCCCAATATTTGTTGACGATATAAACAGGTTTTCGTGCAACATAAAATGTTCAATTTTGGCTGGTCTGTATAAAATGTGACATTAAACCCGAGTTGACGTTACAGCCGATGCCGTTATAACCAAGTTCCACTGTACTTGTCTTAAATGAGATCCATAGACTTGTGCTCAAGACATAATCCTGATATTTGGGCTCTAGTTATGGCTTTTCTTTTTTTCCTTTCCTTCGATCGACCACCGCTTAATGGGGTCTTTTACCCTGACTGAGAAACCTTTTTAAAATGGGTTTCACTAATTTGGTTATCGTATCAAATATACTAGTTCATTTTTTATTGGTTAGTATTTATTACGCATATTTTCTTATGAAGTTTGACCTACTCGCTTATCTTATCATTGCATAGATTTTTGTGGCTCGAAGTTTTTCACAGTAAATCCATGGAAACCCTTACCATCCTAAAAACACACCTTTCGTGGAATAGCCCCCGTTTTGCCTTTCGTTCTTTAAAGCATAAATTCAATCCAAGGCACGTAAACGAATATTACATTTTTGATCGAAAGAAATTTTCAACATTCATCCATGCAAATATAAAACAATCGTATTGCCTTTTTGGATTTAAAAGTATTGTTATGTTGCTAAAATTATTGTTGTACTGTTAAGCTGAAAATCTGTGATATATTTTCGCAACTATACAGTTTTTGGTCAGCAACGGCATTTATTCATTCTGTGGTTTTTGTGGACGTAATTTATTTGCAGGAATTACTCGGTCATTATTTTGAACTCCTGCATTTAAGGCTAACCGAAAAATCCACTTGTGTTTCACACCGTGTCTCTATTCTATTCCCACCATGGATTCGTGGATTCTTTGACCCCCTCCTCCCCTCGGCCTTCTAGGTCCTTTATTTCCTCGCTCAGGCACGACACGTCTTCTCGCATAGTGTTCGTGCCACGCCTCTTCATCGCTTTGGCACTGTATCTTACGAACTTCCAGAGAACAAAAGGAAAGTTTATGTGAATTACCCGATCGCCTACCCATAGAAGTATTCAATAAGACAGTTATACGGAATTTTAGTGTCAGTTTATTCGTCATTGAAATGGACACTTCGAGCATCGTGAAAGGTTTATGTGAATGTTTTATTGTTGACATTTTCGAGGTTTGTTTTTTCTTTCATCATCATTCAATGCCTTCCTGTTTATTGGGCCATGGGAACTTTTAAGCCATATTCAAAATTAAATGAAAAATCAATGCTGAAGAGAGAAAAATTAGTTTTTCTTAACATATGATACATCATTTTTCGCAGAGAATAGGAACAGCTAGGAATGGCCGTTACGAGGTTCAAGGAGATATTTGTAAGAGATAAGGTATTAGTGTGCCCCCTCAACATGAACCCACCCTCCCCGAAGTATATCCCCTCTGCAAGTGAACCCCTCTAAATTTTCCTTAAGTCTTGCTGGTGGGAATAATTCAAATCAAAGTTTTCTTGCAGGGGTCGGTTTGATTGTGTCATAATTGAATAAAAGAAAAAGTTATTTTTTTGTATTAAATATTAAGACTCCGCCTCAAGTAGTGTTCGCACAAAAATGGATCGTGAGAGTAAGATCGTTATAATTGGGAATAGTTATCATTTTCGATAATTCGAGGACTTATCTATGAAAGTGAGGCTACGCCTTAAGTGTTTCATATGCTCTCATCGTCCATGGTTGTTTTCGCATGATATTAGAATCATGAACGTACCCAGAACAAACTAGGAGGGGGCCAAACTAGCCGTAGTCGTTCAAGATGTGCCTTTTTTGCACAAAATAGGTTAATGAAACCAACATTTTAAGGAAATAATAACAGGAATTTATTGGTCTTTATAATTATTTTATTGGAAAAATAATGATTTTTATTTTAGTTCCATGTCTTATACTAATATCATTTTTCTTCGAAAGGAAAATTTGTTCATAACTTTTGTTTTGAACTAAATTTAATTTTGCTTCTAGGGGGGACAATGGCCCCCTAGAAGCAAAATGCCCCCCGCTGGTTACTCCCATGAATAGAATGAATTCTTGATATTTCTCTCTTGTTGGCAACATTTTTTTTCCGAGGAAGACATTTTGTGAACCACTGCATGATTTGATTGTTTTCTCCCGCGCGCGCGTGTTGGCACCGAAACCAAAGGAGAGACACGGGAAGCCCCGAAAAATTCACAGCTACTCTTCACGCGGCGAAAGAATCGACGTACAAAACAAAGAAAGAGCGCCCTTTGTCCGTCGCCAAGTTTTTAAATGCCTCTTCGTTCTCGCCGGCGCTTATGCCTGCCTACCTTTCGGACCATTCAACTCCGCGCGTAGGACTCTCTGGCGTGAACTCCCGCGTGACAGTCAGCGTAGCGTGAGTGTGAGGGACATTCAGCCATCCATTCATGATAAGCTGAGGGTGGGTGGACAGGTGTAGAAGGGGAGGGGGGTTAAAGCGAAATACGGGAGTGTACCTACACGAAAGAAGAGTTGGAGAATAGGAGGAAGGGGAAGGAAGAGAAATTGGCGCAACCTCGGACCTAACTGTTGCTGTGACAGGTAGTGAGGCTTAGCATCCGTTCGTGGAATGACACGTGAGCTACGCGACGATTTGTTCAGGGCCTTTAGCCTTACGGGCCCCTACGGGGAGGGGGGGGGGGTGCAAGGGGTGTGAAAGACACCGACTGGAATTTATTTATTCATTACTTAAGGCCGCTATACACGGCGAATGTTTTCATTCGCATGATCATTCCACATGATCATTCAGCATGATCGTTCACCGTGTATGACGGAACAATTCGCGAATGAACCTTCATGCGCATGGTCATTCAGTGAAAATTAGAACATGTTCTATTTTGCTCGCATGGTCCTGTGAATGATCACGTGATCATTCACCATGATCATACGCATGATCATTCACCGTGTATCGCGGCCTTCACTAGCAGACCTCCCGGCGTTGCGCGGGAAAGATGGGAGACGTGGGAAACTTGGAATTCATAGTCACAAAGCATGATTTTTATGTGTTCTCTATGAGAGTGTCAAGCCATGTGCCTACCCGGTAGGATGTCCAATCGCAGACGTTGTACGACATCTACATCTACATCCTACCCCGCAAGGCGCCTAAAAGGCGTGTGTCAGGGGGTGTTAGGACACCCGCCATATAAAGCAAATGCTCAAACAAAATTACGACTGGAATTTATTAAAGTCCTTTATAGTTCGGGGGAAAACAAAGTCCCATATCTATCCGCTCGGCAAAATATCTGCCACATTTTATCGCTTCTGTCGGACCTGGAAATATAGTGGAGCTCTAATATTATGTTGGCAATTTAAACGAAACGTTAATACGAGCCCTATGTTTATTTTCGTTCCTGCACGGAATTAAAATCACCAAGGAGTTAAGTTTCGACCCGGGACGAAACTTTACTCCTGGGAGCGAAACTAAATTAATTGAAATTCCACTGCTCATAGTTAAGTTTCGATCCCAGAAGTTGAGTGGAGGAGGATAAGAGGGAATAGTTTCGACTCAATACATGATAGAATGTAAAGAGGTTAATACATCGAGCTTAAAAATCGAATGGCCAGTTTGCGTTCACCGTTCTCGTGTTAGTGTTAAAAATATGAGTGCCTGATGCATGTAATGGCGGTTGGCCGAACCTCTACTTCATTCAGCCATTCTTCGTACTCTGTGTGTGGGTCGAAAGTAAACAGTTCGAAGGTGAAGCATGTGTTTCCTCCGGTGGAAAACATTACCTGCGTTTCGTCCCAGAGTTTTATTTTAGTTTCGACCCGAAGTAGTTTTGACTCCAATTTCGTTTCGACACTGAGTTAAGCTACTCGGGTCAAGGGCGTAGCCAAGATCATAACTGGGGGGGGGGGGTGGAAGCAAGTTGTGACCATGGTCCTTATATACGGACCATGGTTGTGACATTAGTCTATGAGATTATTTCCTTGAAAAATAGTTTTATTTTAATTACATATGTTTACTAGTACATATCATTTTTCGTGGGTTTAAAGAAAATTTGTTGAATTCTTTCTTTTCAATTCAATACTGATTTTGCTTAAAGACTTTTGTAATTTTTGCTTCAAGAGTGGGGGCAGCTGCCCCCTCCTGCCCCTCGCTGGGTACGCCCATGCCTCGGGTTTAAAACCATTTCGTTTCATTTCTACATTTCGCTCCCGGAAGCGAAACTATTGAAATGTTATTGGTTTTGACTTTCGTATAATTTATATTGCCATCCCTAATGGATGCCGGATGCATAGGATACATCGTGATCCCCATCAGACAATGTGTTTGAAGTTATGACTTGTCCGAAGCATCTGGCAATAGGCCAAACTCGTGGCCGGAGCTTAATATTATTTGGGGTCCTAATATTACTGCCATTTGTAGCAATTATAGTGCCAAGAGTGAATAAATTCTGTTGGTGTTTAGTCCCATGTCATTTGATTCTGCCAAAATTGCATATAAATTAATTTATGCATGATTTTATGCCAATGAGGAAGCTCAGTTCTTATACCACCTTCCCTGACTTTTGTGTATCAATTGTAGAGATATGGAATAATATTTTTCTCATGAGATTCATTCTGCTTCAGAATGATTATGTTACTAGGATTGCATATGCATGGAAATTTTTTAAAGATTTTCCATTCTTTTCTTTCAGGTCAGCATGGCAAGATTGTAAAATCTGACCAAGCAGTGACGAAAAGCAGTAAGAGGAATGGGGGGCTTAGTCTCCATTCCTCCAGCCACCGTGTTCTACACTTGGAGGAACTCTTGGGTAAGAGGAATCGCATGTTTTACTGGGCTGTGTGCATCACTTCCTGCCACTTAATGGCATTCATTTAATCTAAATCTCATTTCATGATATTTTTTGTTGTATCACTCAATTTTCAATGGCTTTAATAATGGAATTTAATATCAAAGGTTTTGTTATATTTAAACTTAAAGGTCCTCATGAATAAAATTAATCTTAGACTAGATAACTTTTTAGGAGCTCAGTACATAAAGAATGAAAGTCTGACTACATATTTTCCACACTTTTTTTACTTTACCTCAGAGCTTCAATGTCTTTGCGCCAACTACTGATAATGGTTTAAAATCATTGAAACTGGTTGAGGTGCAGAAAAATATTGTGGCGATGCAAATTATAAAAATTCATTCCTAGCGAATTATCTGAAAAGCTTTGGAGAGAAATTTTGGAAAATATAGTCATTAAATTGCACACTTGAAGGTACCCTTAAATTAGTACCCATATTCACAGATTGTCATCAAGAAAACTGTGTATAAATTATCCACACTCAGTATATCTTGATCAATTTTTCTTGAAACAAATTGAAAGTCCATTCAGTGAACTATTTGAATAAAAGTTTTTGATGCAATTTCCACTCAGAACAAAAAAAATATGAAGTTCATTTCTTAGTTTTTATGATAAAGGATGTGGTAATTAACTTAGTTTTTTGCTTGAAATTGAGGTATGTCATATCTTAGGAATGCTATTTTGCTAATACGTACCTAACAATTCTGTGATTTTTTAATATTTTACATATTACTACTCATAGGCTGTTTGAAAAAGTTATGTTCCTTTCAATTTATGTCTTTGGGAGTGAATTATTTAATCAAAAAGAAATTGCGTTGTTTCCAGTATCAGAATAGCCAGCCCTAAAAAAATTTTTAACTTATGTTTTCATGTGGAAAGTATGCTTGCTGATGAAGAACTCAGATTTTTAACATTTTACCATCTAAAATGTTCAGAGTTATGGTACCTATATTATCACAGCAATGTGATCATATTTTATTTAAGTTGGTGACAACCTGACACCAACAGCGTTAGTTTTTCCAAACATTTTTTTCTCTTATGTGGAACAAATGCATAATTATGTAGTTTTACTTCTTAAGTTTCTATGCTCATAAAGAATATGTACTATGAACTACTTGCAATCGCTTTTAAATGTATTGAAGTATCTCAGCTGATTATTAAGCATTTTCTCAAAGTTCATATGGATGAAGTAAAATCAAGAATTAATGAAAAAGGCATGGTGAATTTATTTTACACGTCGTAATGTTATAATTAAATAATGAAATTAGTTGATGTAAAATTTTTGCATGAAATTAATGTCTTATTAAGTCTTTTGGTCCATTATCAAATGAAATTCCTAAGTTTTTGTTCCACGATAAGTTTTACTTTGGGATCAAACTTTTCAAGTACATATTAAAATGTCATTTCTGAGTGAAGGTTCTAAAGACAACAGTATACATACTGCACTAATATGAGGTAGGGTGCATGGACTTAAGTTGTTCATATCGTGAAGTAAATATCTTTATCTACCAGTTTTGCTTTGAGTCAGGGGAACATGGTAGTCTAGGGCAGCGGTTCCCAACCCATGGTATGCGACCAACCAATCGGGTGTACGTCGAAAATAATCGGTAATGGCGGACACCAGGAATTATTTACATCTTAATGAAACATGACCGACTGCACCTTGAATATATCTGGGATATCTTGAATATATCTGAGTACGGGGTCTGGTGCAGAAAAACTTAATCTGCAAACTGAATAAAATACAAAGGATGGCTGCACGGTTTGTCAAAAACTGCTATGGGCAATTTCCCATTGGGCATACTCACAGCGTTACCCAGATGTCAAGCGAATTAGGCTGGGAGCCACTGGAGACTCGGAGGCTGCGCTCTAGGCTTAGATTGCTCTTGAACAATTGAAAATGGATATCTTTAAGAGCGACACAGAGAACATAACATTAGAGCCCCACTATATTTGCAGGTCCGGCAGAAGTGATAAATTAAGACAGATATTTTGCCGAACGGATAGATATGGGAATTTCTTTTCCCCCGAAACATAGAGGACTTTAATAAATGCCAGTTGTAATTTCCTTTGAGCATTTCCTTTATATGTGCAAAGGGTTTGTGTCTTAACACCCCCTGCCACATGCCTTTTAGGTGGCTTGCAGGGTAGTATGTAGATGTACATGAAGAAATACGTATGCATATTTTATGGGGTATTTTAAACAAAGTTTCTATTTCTTACTAGGAGATTCAATACATTGAATCTCTCAGTAAGATATCTATCTTGAGGTTGAATTTTCACTTTCTCTGTGTTAATGCTCCATCTCTTGCTTACTTTATAGCTTCTGGAAGGGGCAGCCAAAGGCAGGAGTCCAAAAATGTTTATGTGGAGAACACAGCTGGTGGAGTGGAAAATCTACTGTTGCCTCCTGCAAACTCCTCAGTATTAGTGGCATCAATTTCTCCTGGTTTGGTGCAAACAGTGAGAGTGGAGATCCAAGAGGATGGGAAGAACAGAAGATTGTCAACAAACTGCCTCGGATTAGACTGTGCTTCCAGGACAATGTTCATTGGGCGGTCTAGTGCAGTGTGATTGACAATGAAGTTTAGTTTTCGGTTGGCTACATTTGCTGCACAGTCTTCAGTGAAGATTGCCATGCAAGCAGATGCCCATTTGTGGATAGGGGAGGAACACTCTTATGCATGGAATATATGAGTGTGTTTTTAACGTGTGATCACCAGGATTGCCCGGTCCCGGTGATTTTGATCCGAATGAAGATAGATCTGAAGTTGGTAGAACTTGCTTTACAATAAAAACTCCCAGTGGACTATGTGCTAGGACCTTATAGAGCTTCGCAGTACCTTGTGTAGTCTTACGTATGCATTTTCCTAGGACTCATGGACTCCTCTAGGAGGTGAAATTACAATTGGAGGGTGTGAAGAGGAGGAAAAAATGATAATTCATCTCATCATCGCAGTATGCTTTTTTTTGTAAAGTCATTCAAAAAGACATTTGTAAATTTGTACAGCAATAGTATTATCTCCTTGAATCATTAGTATTTAATTTTTTCATTGGTTTAATCCAGCTTCATTCTTGGATCATTGACTTTTGGGGATACTGTATAATATACTCATATAATAAACCTTGTACAGCCTTTCTCAAAGTGACAAATTTTATTCAATATAACGTATATGGTGGCTTTAATTATTGAAATATGCTCCCGTTCATATTATTTTCCTGTCCGTTTATTGCTAGATATGCTTAATTATCATTAGTATAATATATTTTGACTTTTTCTTCAAAAAGAAATTTGTGGAGACCCACCTTACATTGTCTATATTTAAGAATAAAGGTGGAATTCTGGTTGCTGAGTGTCAGCCTTTTTGGTGATAAGGTATTTATGGAGTAAGTACACCAAATTAATTTTCTAAATGTAGTCCAATTTCACTATGCTAAAGGTTTTTTCATTTTTGGATCACATTAGTCGCTGACAACTGGTGGTGCTTTGTGTATCCCATGGCACAGTATTGATTATCATTAGACAAAAACTGGATTCCAAGGATTTTTTTTCTTTTACAGACTCACTTATTGTGTGGAGTCTGGTAGAAGGGTATTTGACTATTTGTTAAGCTGACCACGTTAACCCATTAGTGCATAGCATCCGATATATCGGACGTGTGCCATGTCTCACAAAAATACTTCTCTAGTCGATAAATTCAATGAGTCAACTAAAATATTTGTGGGGGGGTGAAGACAGACATCCATTTGAACTTAATACAGTATTGAAATGTAATTAAAATGTAGCGCAAGTCAACTGGAGCCCATAAAAGAATAAAATACACACGTCCGATATATCGGATGCTATGCACTAATGGGTTAAACTTCAATTAAAAGTTTCAATGTGTGAAATTAATAAAAGCAGTAATGGCAGCTCCTATTCACTTCTCAGCTTTAAAGGCTATATTTAGGTATTACTTCTGTGGCATATTCAGACCATTTTGAGCATAAGTCTTAAGCTGATTGGGAAACTAATGATTGAACTTGGGCTCTAAGAAATTATTTTTAAAAGAGGATGAGGCAATTACTTCTACTTTTAATATGAAGAAAACTCTTTGTGTTGAAAAAAGTTAAAATGCTAAAAATTGTGAGGATTTTGTGTAATGAGAAGGTCAGATTTGTTGAGTACGTACTTTTTTGATGGTGATTCATTTACCCAATTTCGTCTGTTACTCTTAAATATATTCCGTGAAAACTATCATAGAATGAACTACATAGCTGTGGAGGACCTGGCCTTAATTATGAAATATCCACCCAGGAAAAATTGGAAACATTAATGCTAAAGACAAAGAATTTAGGTATCTTTTTAACCATTAAAGTCGTTAGCACTTTAAGTAATCTCTGGAATATTGTTTTATCAACAATAAATGCTTTTTACCATATGGCTAATATCCATTAATAAAATCTTTATACATGTCAAAATCAGGGAACTTATCAAAGATGATGACATGTCATTATTTGTGATATAACATTTTTGACATACATATTAACTTGGACTCATCATTTTCACCCTTGCAAATGCAGTGAAGCTTTGATTTCTACCCACCCAAATGTAGATTATATTATGAGATACATCAAATAATCATTCTTTCCTTAGTAATTTGTGCAATGGTTGCTGGATCATGCTCTCTTAGCATTTATTGTGCCCATTCCATTGAAAACCTAGTTGTTATCATGTGAGAAGGGGTAGGGTGTAGCGGTAAGGTGAGTACAGACGGGTAGGAAAGATATTGTGGAAGTGTTTGAGAAGACTGGCTAGGTACTTGATAGATGGATTATCCAATAAATTTTAATGATAGACAAATGGGTTTAAGGATTCTGAAAGCAAACAATATCAGCTCTGTAAAGTTCGCTATGGTACCATAAGAGGGTTAGAAGGAGTTAAAAGAGAAGGCCATCGATCTCCTTTATTTAAGACTTTTATTCAGAAACGTTTACGCCCTTTACTCATCGCTGGAGCAACTGCCTGTCACCGTTCATCACACGCCTGCCCGTGTGCTCTCTATCTTCCCCCACTCCGTTGCCCCACGGTGTGCTCTTCTGCCAACTCTGCATGGGTCCCACGCTTGAGGCGAGGTGAGGTGAGTTGAGGACCGGGGAGGGTGAGGAGGCGAGAAGCGAAGAACAAATTGCGGACGTGGCAGTGCATGAGCGGTGGGTGGCGTGAGGTGGATAAAGGGGGGAGACAGGGAAGAAGTCCTCCTTCCCATCCCGCTATACTTACAGCCCTTGATTTGCTTTTGGCCTCAAAGAAATTTTGAAAATTCTCTCAGCAAATTTTTTATTGATGAAATAATGGTTAAAAATATTATCGCGACTATCTCAAAAATTGTATTCTATGTATCAGTGGTGGATCCAAGATAGGGAAAATAGGGGATCATGAGTACTCTCCTCTTCTGTATACCTATATTCAACAAATGAGCAAAATTATCATTTTATCCAGCGTAAATTGCAAATTATAGCCCCTCTCTAGATACACTACTGTCTATATGCAATCTAAGTTTACTTTTGATCAGATGCATCTCTAGTTTCAGCCTCCAAAATAGTGTACGCCATAAAGAGTGTGAATAATTCTATAATTTCATATTATAATAGTTAAATGAGTGCCTGGATAGAAAGTATCAGAGGTGGGCCTTCAACTTCAAACATAAAACAAAAAAGGTCAACCTTTGCAGGTAGAGGTTAATTGCTCTTTCATTCCCTCCTGAGTTCGCACATGCTACTTTTTGTGGCTAATTTTCCAATCATTTGAATTGAAGTCATAAAAAATATCTAGGACTTCTATAAATATTCTGTATGGATAATTTACTGCAGCATTTATTTTTCAACTCTAAAAAATTCAGTCTATATTTTCTATTCCACCAATTTGGGTTTTTTCAACTCCAGTATCACCCTAGAAGGCATTGTTTTGTGTTGATGTGGTATGTTCGTCCATATTTATTTTCAGTAGCTTGAAAATTTTGACCATTCATTCTTCCACTTTTCGTCATTAGGTGTTATTATGTGTACTCATGAAAACCTTGACAAGAAGATGGAACAATCTGAAAAGTCATGTCTTGAGGCATGATGGCCTGATGAAGGCAATCTACAAGGGACAAGTAAAGTCAAATTTCTTGGGAGAGATGTTGTGGAACAACATAACTAAAGTTAAATGAAGATATCGTAAGGCCCACAATTTATTGACAGAGTACTACATGTGTTTCAATTGTTATACAATCATCCTCAGGTACTAATATAAATCAGCTAACAATTGAAACACGTATAGTGCTCTGTCAATAAATTGTGGGCAATACGATATCTTCGTTTAACATTACTTGAGGGACGAGTAGATGCAGGGCTGGATTTACCCAAACTTAAGCCATAGGCACCTCATCCATAGGCATCCTTCCTCACTTGAGCCCCCTCCATGATTTTTATGATAAGGCATAGCCACTCGCATGAGGTGACAGAAGGCGCTCCTTAAACTGCGACCCCCTTGGCACGTGCCTGTTTTGCCTTACGGTAAATCTGGCCCTGAGTAGATGCCATAAAGGGAAAAGGGAAACTTCAAAAGAAATATATGGAAAAGGCAAAGAAGGAAGTGAAAGAGAAGAAATGGGTAGTTGTGAAAAGATTAGCTGATAGGAGATTTCTGGTTCCCGCTGCCGCCCTGTGAGGTGACCTTGAGGCGAGCCTTAGCGCTGATACGACGCAGGCTGCTAGCGGGTAGCTAAGTACCCTGATGGCTGGTAGCGCTTGGCTTAAATAAGGATTATTATTACCTTATCAAATGAAGAAAACTTTCCAACCTTAGCCAGTTTTAATAAGTGATTATTAAGACATGTTTCCCTGAGCTCTGCGCCTCATGCATGCATTGGTAACCTCCGACAATGTATAACTCCTATCTTCTCGTATAGAAACTAGGTCCCTGTGACGTCACGTGGAGTGGCATCGCATGGGTGCCAATCTGGCCCTTTTCAAATGAGGATAAAAATGGACAATTGCCATTCGTCTAAACTGGTATTTCTAAAACGAAATAATTTGTATATTATGAATACAGTAATGGTGGGTAACGAATCGCAATCAATGCCTTTCGTTTTCTTTGATGAAGGAAACTACCCTATTCATTGTTTTATTTCAAATTCAAATGAGAGAGTGATTGTCTTTCATTTTTCTCATCTCCGTGTTAATTGAGCTAGGTTATTGAACAGGTAAGCAGCCCAACTTTATGTAAATATTTATATGGGCAACCTAATAACTGTATTTTTAGTCAAATGAGTTTTGTTCTCATTGTTCCAAAATCTAGTGGAAGTTATCCAGGGGCAGATTTAGGGGCGGAGGGATTAACAGGAGTCATGAGCCCCCCGACAAATTTTATCATAAATTATTAATTTTTATTACCGTAATAGTTTTTGTGTCCTTAAATGTTTAAAATTGTTCAAATTTATCTGTTGTTAAGAGTAAAAATGAAGTTTTAGGCTTCAAAATGTGTAAAAAAATTGGTATTTTTAACCTTTTTTGCAGGAGAACGTCCCTCTCTCCCCTGGACCCAGGTAATGACCCTTCCCCTTCCATATTTGAGATAGATCTGACTAAGTTATGGACATTAATCTCAGCTTCTCAAAAGTTGAAAAATTTATCTTGGTCTGTCTTCTTTCTGGAGGCTATCGTTTAGGATGTTATTCTTAATTTCATTTTCTGCTGGGAAGCCTTTACTAAAATTATAATGATATTCTTGATTTTGATAAATGTGATTGTCATTTTCTTGATTTAAAAAATTGTTCCCTTTTCCGGAGTTGAATCTGCTTAAATGTTTCAAGTATGCAAAGGTCTCCAACAGGATAGACGTGTGGTGCAAACTGTGCTGTTGAGAAAAATCTGGGGAGAATAAAAAATTTGGCTAGGGGTTTATCAAAATGGCTGGAGAAGTATTTTCCTAATGTAAACATTTAACCTGTTTACACCTAATTTATATGCTTAGTGGAAAGTTATATTGCAAAATGAAAGTTAAACATCAAGTGTATGGTGATAATCTATGTCCCCAGTTGGATGCAATATCATATTGTAAATGCCGCTACACATAGTGAATAATCATGCAAATGGTCATGCTGAATGGTCATGCAAATGAAATCATTCGCTGTTTATAATGGAAAATCTTCATATGAACCATCATGTACATGATTATTCAATGGAAATTAGAATATTTTCTATTTTTGTTCACATGATCCCGTGAATGATGACCAAGCAAATTGTTTCATTCGCATGATCATTCACTGTGTATATGGACATTAGGTTCTGAGTGAGTAGTGGAGGATGGGATGGGTTAAGATTTTCAGTCTTATGAGTGACTGTGCTAAATACCAACATCAAGGGCAATGGGCATCCGGATACAGTGAAAGAGTTATTTTTCAGGATCACATTTCTTAACATATGTCACTACAAGATAGATTGTCCACTCATGGATCTGATATCAAGGCATATATCCTTGAAGGCCATCTTGAAATATTAAAGATAAATTAATGTTTTGCTGAAGTCCACTAAAATTATTATTCTACCCGATAACAAAGTTTCTTTCATTTTCTGGTTTCATTCTGCTGGTCAACTCTCAACAAAATCATCAGCTTTCCTGGAAATCTTTATCATCTGCATCCTATCAGTAGAGACCCATTGAGGCAATGCAGCTCACATTAATTTTATCATGTATTGGCTTCAAATATTCATGTCATGAAACTTTCTGAACCTTTCATTAGAAGGCATTCACCACAATTTCCAGTGAACACCATTTTTTTCCTCAATGCAGAGTAGTGACTTAGCAAGTCCCTCGTATGGTTCAGAAGTTGGTAATGCTTAAGTCATTAAAATTACTACATATCTGTTAACTGTTAATCATAAACTGGCTCCTACAAGTGTGAAAAATTTGGGTTTTAATGTACAAAATATGAAAACCCCAACTTAACGCCATTGTGGTCTGAGTTAAAATTTTATTTCTGCAGTTCATATGGGTTATCCACCTCCTTTTATATTGATTTTTATCTTCCTATGCCTACTTCCTCTTTCCACCTTAGCATAATTCTTGATTGCCTATACCCCCAATGAAAATTCCTAGCATAATCTCAGACCTTATAAGCTTATTCACTAAGGTATCATTTCGTTCTGCTTAATTTCCTTAGTTACAACCAATTTTCTGATCTCTATGAACAGAAGAGTTTGAATCATTTCATTCTTCTATATTTATTCCCTACTCCACACCAAAGTGCTAGAGATGGAGGGTGAAGAGAAGCAGCTTCTAGATGAGATACAGAGGAGACAGAAAGTATGGATGGAGCAAGTACTCAGCAGGGAGAGGTTGTTGAAATCCATGATTGAGGGAAAAATACAAGGGAGGCAGTGGAGGGGCAGGAATAGAATACAATTCATTGATGAAATGCATGTTGAAAACAAATTTTGAGAGGAAGGAAGAAATAGGATTGTTATATGAAATGAAAGGCCTATTTATGAATCGAAGAGGAAAGTCTGTGAGGAGAGGGAAAGCTGCAAGAGCCTCTTCTTAAAAACTCCATGCAAACATACCTTTATCGGTGCAATACTTAATGATACTCCACAAAAGAAGCTGGAATTGTTAATACAGTCAAATCCCACTTTTGACAAGAATATTTTCAAGGGACTGAAGTTTGAAATCTTTTTTGGTGGGATAACTTCTTATGAGGGGAGGCAGGTAAAATTTTATAGGATATTCAGTACTTTCTCTTCTCTCTGCTAAATTAAATCTTTGCAGGTACACAAATGTTCCATGATCTATACTGTTTAAGTCTCTTGTGGCATGGTGAAATGTATGCTTATTGCATTAGTTCAATTAGCTCTTTTTTTTTAAGCTTTTTCTTGTTTTCCCTCTCATTGATACATTTTTTGTGGTCTCGAGAGCATATAGTTTTATAGAAGAACAACTCAAGTATGTAAGAGATGAATGGAATCATATTAGTGTCTTTCTTATGTTAAATATCATTTTTCCCATGGAGCTATTTGTCATCCTCACTATCACTTTGGTAGTTGTCACATTCTTCACTGCAGTTTACGTGATTGTACATTAAAGTATTTAAAGATAAAAAACAAAAAAGTTGATTGTTAGTGTTGAAATTGAAGCACAGTCAGCATTGTAATTATTAATGCTTTGAATGCTTGAGCTTCATGTGAGTAGGATTAATGCATTTTAAGAATAGATCCATGACTTTTAAAGACATATTTTTATCATATTAAGTGAAAAAGTCTGCAGGTACTTCTATTTTAAATCATGAGAGCTTCCATGGGACATTACCAGTCTGTCTTACTGACTGCTTTCCTGTTCCTGTATTAGAAAGATATCACAGATGTTGAAACTCAGTGAAAGTTAATTTTACAATGCTTCCCATGCTCAGAATTTACCATAATAGCAGCAAAAACTAAACATTGCACTCATAGGAACAAGAAGCTTGATTATAATCTAATAGTGGAGGAAAAAGGACTTGCCATATATTAATGAAAATATGCTAATTTTAACTCATCGACCATAGGAAAGCAGGTGACCAGATTACTTCACTGTTTACTGTGGCTGCTTACTAGGGACAATAGCACATGAGTGATGGTAAGAGTATTCACCCTTTGAATTGACGTGCAGGCCCAACTATACTCTGGTGATACATGGTATGTATATTAATGGGCTGTGGAAACTGCTTTAAAAACATTAGGTATAAAACTTTATTTTTATCCAAACAAAAAAGAGAAGGATACTAATTCCAATGTGTTTATTCTGATTTCTTGCAAAAAATATAGTTTTTTACATGTTTGCAGTAATGATTGCTTTTTATACATTGGTCAGCATAGAAATCTGATTAATCTACAATTTTTTTATATTTTGTTTGAAAGTTTATCAATGAACCGAAACAGGGAAATAGCAGAGGGGAGGTCCAGACCCCTCCCCCCGAAATATAAAAACACTATTACATTCCTTCATAAAAGAAAACAAAATGCTGAAAAATCATGAATTTACGAAACATTTATTCCCATTGATGAATGTTTTTTAATCCTTTTAGAATAAGTTTTTTTCTTCTGGTAAATAGAGAAATTTTAAATACACCAAAGGGTGAAGTTCGCCATGAAAAAATATTTGACTTAGCCTAGATTCGAATCCGGATCTCCCATGCGTGTGACTGCGTACAAATTCACTTGTTCCTGCAGTGCAGAGAAATTTTAGCCTGATATTTCAGCCTCAGTACTTAATCCTGAAGGATGTATGCGATTCCAAAACACTTCCATTGCGGAGATGATATATAAATAGATTTAAGAAACAGGAAGAGGTTCAGTTGCCTTATGCTCCCCATCCATAGCCATGTCCTCAACATCTCATCGGTGGTATTTAATGTTTTTGATGTGGAGTGAATGTTAAATAGTTCATGTTTCAAATAGTGCATGAAGACATCTACTTGTTGTGTTTAAGTTTTAGCCTTTTAGGATTAAATAGAAAGGCTCCCATCAATTGATGTTAAAAGATACTTATTTTATTGTCACTAACACATGTGGTACAATCTAGAGCTAGCACCATAGGCGCCGACTCCATGGGGCTTGGGGGGGCCCGAGCCCCCTCAAAAATCCGTTATAGGTGTGAGGAAAAAATGTGCCAGGCTTGTCAATTTTCCCCGGAGTGTCCAAATATCAAGATTCGAGTTATAAGGGTTCTAATGTTGATCATATGACTCTTCTAAAATGCTGAAAAAACTTAAAACTCAGTGCTTAGAAAATTTCCCGGGGCAAGTCCCCGGTTTGGGCCCCCCCAATATTTTTTGCAAGTCGGCATCCCTGGCTAGCACCCATGACAACAACATCCGGGGTATTTATAGGGTGTCACAGAGGATAGCCAACCTAACCAAACACAGGTCTGCCAACCTAGGTGCTTCAGACAACAACATTAATGTGTTTTTGGAAGAGTGGAGAGCTCATTACTAAGCTTTGGTTTTAGTGATTGTACTCACTCAGTGATTCAACATGGGGGTTGGTTTTGATTGGTGAGGATAGAGCTCGTAGAGACTTAGCCACATGCATGTGTAATTTGCACTTTCAGAGCCAGATCCTTTCCTTACCTCTTATTTTGAGGGTTTTTGTTTGGCCTTGTCCAATTGCTTTATTGTGGTAGTCCTCCTTTCTCACTTTGTTCACATGGAACCAAAATAAAAGTGCCAACTAGAACATAAAGAGTGAAAAAAACAATAACAATGCTGGGATCACAAAACACAACTATACAAATATGTATAGGCAACAACCTTCAACCAGGATTTGAACCCATGATAAGAGCATTACCCTGTGTGTCATCAGGCTCTCCTTGGAATTAATACTCATTATTATAATAAAAGAAATTTTCGTTTGGGCATCAGCTGAGCAACAAACTGGAATCTTTCATTTTGGGTTCACTAAAACTCTTTAGTGCTGTAAGTGCTTGATTCTTAGATGAACACATGTATTGGTTGATATGAGTAAATTTTAAATCAAGCAACAATTGCTTTGAATCAGTTGGAAGGGATGAGGAAAATAGCTTTTTAATGATTCTAATGATTTTTTAATCCTTTAAGTGGGATTAAAATTTCAAATTTGAAAGAGTTGGCTATGTAACTTAAAAGGCAGGACCAAGCAAGGCGCTGTTCACCCTGGATCACAAAATTTGTAATTTTTATGACATGCCAAATTTAAATTCCAAATTTTGAAAAATGCATTTTATGATTTCCCCAGCACCTTACATAAAAAATTTGTTATAGATATAATTAAAAATAATTAAAAAAATATTTACAGTGAAATATATATGACTTAAACTTTAAAATGTACATTGACAATAATAAAACTTTAAGCTAATTGGTTTAAAGCACAAAATAACCTTATTGGAAGGTAAAAAAACAGCATCACAAAAATGGCAAAGACTTAATGACCATGTGATTCTTGGCCAGGTTTAGTAATCTAGGGCTAAGTGAGCTTGTATGTTCTAGGCAAATTAAGGTATCTTATATTTGGATTTTTGGAAGGCCTTGGGGAATTAAACACAATGTTAGATGGGCCCTTTTTCTAGAGCAGTCACTGAGTGAGTGCAAACATAAATAATTTGGGAGAGTAGAGTCTGTATCGAAAGTGAGTAAAGAGGGAGAGAGAGTATGTATCGAAAGAGAGTCTACATATATGTAGCACTTTGTCCCTGAGCCAGGTTCACCTCTTGGCATTTTTAGTGGTTATAGAAATTTGGGTAAGGGGTCTAAAGGGTGTTCTGAAGAATTTAGGAGAGGTCAAGGGTGGACGTAGGGAGGACGTTGGGGAATTCATATGATATAAAATGGAATGCAGTTTATATTTTTAGTTAGAAATTACCAAACATGACTAAATGTAGAGTAGTTATTCCACCTCATATCAACAAATATTAGTGTCTCAGATTTTAATGAAAATTTCTGCAGAGGTCTACACTAACCTCTAACTTTATGCCTTGTGACAGTTATGCATAAGAAAAATTGTGCATTTTAATATTTTCACAGTTCTGTCAAAAAATGTGCCTTGAATCATAAAATCTCTTCTATTTCCCCACCAAATTTTTGTAAAGCCGTGATTTATCATTTTCTTTAATGCCAAGACTTTGCTTAAGACTTTGCATTGTGTGAAAATTAATGGAGTTCCATTTCCTGTCACTGATATATTTCAATGTTTAAAAAAGTCTTGATGTCTTCTCTTAAATTGCTCTTTATTATGTAATTTAGACATACCTGTATTAAAATTCCAAAAATTAAATAAATTTTTTCACATCCATAGTTATAAATAGTAGTTATCCATGGAGCATTTAGTACATTCTCAGACCTGTATTATAAGGCAACCGAATGCATTTTTAATGGGGGAGATGGAATGCCGGGGGGGAGGGAGAAAAATGTAAATTTTTAAATATAAAATAAATCCATTTCTGAGTATCGAATAGTGCTTCAATTGTTTTCACAATGCTGGTATGTTGTTTCTCTTTTACAACTTTGAAACCGAATAAAGCAGTGGCGGAACTATGGGGGGATGGAGGGGATAGATCCCCACCAAAGCCTCATAGAAATAAAAAAAATATTGAAAACCATTGTCTAGTTCTCACTTATGATAACTGCATCTGCTTAAAGTTAATTTTTTAGTGCCAAAATGATGTAAAATGTATTTCCTGGCATGTCATTTTTTTAAAATTACCCCGTACCCCCCAAGGTGGAGGGGGGAGTTGCCACCCCAGGTCATCTCATCCCTGTCAAAGCATATTCCTAATTATGCCAGTGGAATAAAGTCATGAGTGTTGTACATGCTTCGTTATGAATGGTGGATGAAGAGGGGGAGTGGTTTTCAGACTCAAAAAAAAAGAAAAAATAGTTTTGTAAAAATTAATTGAAGCCCTCGTATATCCCCAAACAAAATCCTCGAAGTGTGAGCTGGCCCAGGCAAAGGAATTAGTCTCCCTACCCTGAATGTGTCAAGTTCATAGGCTTAGTGGCTTAGTTTATGGTGAGCTGTATCCTCACCTATCCAAACCAAAAATTAGAGTTAAATTACTGACAATGAGAGATTGAAAATTAATTACGTTAAAGTTGCAATTAAATGTAATTTTTGGAAATTTATTCAAAATTCAAGGTTGAAATAAATGATTCTCCCCTTATTTATTTTTTCTCCTATTTGACTTACTTAATATTAAGTGATAACAAGGCATACATTAAGTAAAATTCAAGTAAATAATAAAATTAAATACGCTGAGTAGTACTTTTTGAAATCGCATAAAATATCAAATGTTTCACTTTTATTGCTACTTTTTAAATTTGCAAAATATTTCACGTGATTGAAGAGAATAAAGTTTGTTTTCAAATTAAACGCTGAAAAATATGCATCGGAATCTGTTATCAAAGATTTTAAGCTGAAACATAGTCTTATGCTAGGTTCCGGAGAAAGTTTTTTTTAAGAAAGAGAGCATTTTTTTTGCGAAAAATGGAAAAAATGCCAACTTCCTACATAAAAATGAATTCCTCGGATACGTCTCGTATTAGTCTCGAATATCTCGAACATCACGAATGTTCAGAGATGTTTCAAAGAGTTACTAGTGAGACGTTCAGGAAATACTTCTGCACATATTTAAACGCCGTCAACTCCTTCCATACATCTTTTTTGGAGCAATTCTAAAGTTGTGACCATTAAAATCACGACTCGATGGCTCAATATTTACTATGTATCGAAGTGAATACGCGGTCTCGAACGTAACCCGGGTCGCATATAATGTTTACTATTTGCCGAAACAGGAATTTTTTGTGATTTTTAAGTTGCAAAGCGTCTGATGGATTTAAAGAAGAGCAGGAGGTGATCTTTCATCAAAATTAATTCTAATCCTTATTATATCCTCAAGAGTGCTATTAATTATCTTTATCGGTGTAACACCGAGAGTTTCATTTAAATAGTGCTATAAGACTTTTTATTTACAAAACGACCGTCGATCGCGTATAGAAAGACTATTGAAACAGCAATTTTTCCGTGCATGAAAAGATTAGAAGGTAATATAGGGGGATCATCGGTAATCCAAGACAGTTCCTCTTGCATAAAATAACTCACATACGGGTGTATGCCGCGTGTCGTAAAGGAGATAGCCCCGACGTTTCGCGACCGACTGCTGGTCACTTTTTCAAGGGAATATTCAAGGGATTATTCCCTTGAAAAAGTGACCAGCAGTCGGTCGCGAAACTTCGGGGGTATCTCCTTTACGACACGCGGCATACACCCGTATGTGAGTTATTTTAATCATCATGAGCCGCGAAAGATTCAATCAAGAAGTTCCTCTTGCTGTCTCACCTTAGGAAAAAATCTATTTGCGCCCATTGAAATCTCCGAGGCACATAACATCATTGGGCCCTCTCCATGTGTAATATCATCTTGATGCAATGGAGCAACGCATCCGATTTCGTTTAACATTGCTAAAGCACCTCCAGCTTACTGAAGTAATGCATCTAAATATCTGGAGAAAGCGGGAGTCACGGATCGCCAGGAAAATAGGTGGATATCGTGGGTGCCCTTTCAATATGCTAAGTTACTGACGCATTCCATCTTTTGAGAGGAGTAACTCTTACCAATAAAACATCGACAATAATTTTTTGATGTACTAAAATATGAATACTACGAATTAAGTGGCTATTGTCCAGATAAACTGCTCGGCCACCTTTGAATACTAAAAATTAATTTTAATTGGAAATTAAAAAGGATATATGAGGTTCTGGAGTACTTCAGAACAATTTCCGTGCGAAAGTTCGTGGATGAACTTTACTTTTACGTTCAGAGTGTATATTTATATTTTTTATATATATTTTTATGTTTATATTTCCACAGGATTTCCTATTGAAAATGGTGCTTACTTTCCGTACTTACCAGAATTGTTACAGTACGTAATCTAGTTTGCGGTGTTACAATTTGCATTATCTTGTGATTTGAATATTGCGAGAATTTCACTTCGCGAGTTTTTAAAGATCTAATAGCGTATATCCTGGTTATCCATTATACTGGTTCTAAAAAGGAACCGTAAATATTTATAGTTTCCAGTTGACATATAGTAAGAGGAAGTCGAGAGAAGGCAATAATTTATTAATTTTTGATACGGTTTTATAAAACGAGGATGTATGCCTATATGTACGGGAAAAAAGTATAGACCAACAGTGTAGGCAACATGAAAACCTGCGAAAATTAAAAAAAACTATCATTTATTTGAAAACGTTTGATGGTGTCATATATTAGTAACTTTCATACCCTTCTATACCAAGAACCACTGGATTTAAATTTAAGGAAATTTTATGTTTAAAGAAAAATTACAGAAACTATCGTAAATTAGGACAAAAATTTCCAATAAGTATAAAGCCGTCTTCGCTATTATTTTTTACTCTTCGTAATGAACCACATGGTGGATGGAATGAACTAGGAACGATATAAAATATCCATCCAAGAAAGTCGGCAACATTAAAAAAACGGATTCGGACGCTTACCATTGCCTTAGTTCACGAGATAATCAATTTCAATCAGTGTGTTATCGATTTTTGGATCTTGGGCTGAATAAACTTTTGCGTGAAAAGAAAGCATGGGGAGGAGTTCTGCACCCTTTCTATTATCTCTCTTATATCTCTGCCACCTGAATGCTCGGCATTTCCCATGCTCGTGCATGCTATCTGAAATATCTATTCTTGTTCACCCTCCCCATTCTCTGCCTACTGAACCTACATATCATGACTTACACCATCATACATTTCATCATTTTCCGAACAAAAATTTCAAAACTAAAAGCAGTATTTTTTCTTAGTAGGAAATGATATATTTATTTGTGAAAGTTGTTAGCATTTGATTTTTTTAAATAATCATTTGACCAAAATCGATCTATTCTACACACGCTGAAGTACAAATCTGTATCCTCCATAAAATATTTTTATCTAATTTCATTTTTTTAATACAGTAATCCATTCAGTAAGCTTTGCATAACTAACTTTAGCATAGATAGTCTTCCTTTATTCCTGGAAATTTGGCTTTTGATTTTAATAAGCACTCTAAAGAATAAATTTGGAACACGCTATAACTGATTTCATCGAAGCTGAAGCTAATTGAAAGAATTAAAGGAACTGATATATCAGCGGGAACGGGATTTTATGTAATCTGTGATTTGAGGTACAGTGAAATCTACTATATTATATGCAAAAATAAAATTGATAATCGCCTCAGTCTTGATAAAAATTTGAAAACTATACCATTGTTTTGCTAGTTAAAGTTCATCTGTGCATTGTGAGTGAACTGATGTCCGTAAACGACGCCAACCTTCGTAATTATTATTTAGACCGTATTTCATTTTTTCTCTGTCTATCGGGGAGAAAACTCGACTCATTATCACCATCTAATTTACTGTATTTAATCAACGCATCTGTTACGGAGAAAGTTTCTTAAACAATCCTATTTGAAGGAAAATGTTCAAATATTAAACATAGGAAAGGAAATTGATAAGATGTGCACCGGATGGGCCATAAGAAGATAAGGCATACCTAAGATTTTTTGCTCTTTCCGTCTGCTTTACTGTCACGTGATTGGTATGTAGGTCGTGACTTCTAAGTTGTGGCAGCGAACTGCGTGTCATTTCCACTAGCAAGGTATGTCCTGGATTATTTCGGAATTATAGTGCTAAAATATATTTAGATACATCTCGAATGCTAATCTTTTGGTTCTGTATATTTTACATCCTTCCCACGTTGTGTCGTTACGAGGTGACGTTAGTGGGTAGCTAAAGAACGGGAAATATTTAATAACCTGTTTCGCTCTATTGAGTGGAGTCTTCTATAATGTGACTAGTGTGAACGGAAACCGCTGACAATATGGCTGATATGTTTGGAATGTTGCGCACTGTGATGGGACGCCGATGAAGCAGGATGGGTAGAGAATCGTGGTGTCCGAGTTGTGGCTCTGGAGGGCAATAGAGAAGGTATGATGGATGGAGGTGAAAGGGTACGGGGGAGTGCTAAGCAAGATGGGATAGAAGAGGAAACTGCAGAAAGAATTCAGATGGGAACTGTGGGTGTTTAATGAGGGATACAATGTGTAATTTGCGGAAAGAAATGCTGAGAACCATGATAATTGCAAGGAATTTGACTAATAAGGAAATTCCCTCAAGTGTCAACACCAGATCTCGTTCAAATTTTGCGAGGTGATAGAAAATGGATACCCATGAGGTGTGGTTTTTGATTCAGCTGCCAAAGCTCAATACTTTTCGAGATATTTGCGACGGAAAGTAACAGGTAAACTCCTGGGGCCCTATCCTCTAAGGCTACCTCTCGGATAGTTCGTGGTTGGTATTCGGAAAGACGTCATAATTTCGGAATGAGCTATCCACAAAGGTCTATATGAAATTCCCGTCGCGGCAACTCGTCCGAGAGCGGACAATACGAAGAAAGGTCTCGGAAAATGACTTTCCGTTTCTCGGAATCGAAAAGTGATGTGCCAGCTGGTAAGTCTTGGAATATTTTAAACACGAAAGTGGTGCTGTAAAAGCTGGTAAGAAGTCACAAGTAATTTACAATATTATCACGGCATGTGTAATAAAAATGATGGGAAATGGATGATTACGTACGGAGTCAGGAATTAAATAAAGCTGCAGGAAAAGCCAGTTGGCAGTTGTTTCAATGATGTAAATTTAGCATTATGGACAGCATAAAAGCGCTTCTGAGTGATGGAAACGGAAAGTTCGATTCCGAAATCTCGGAAACGAGGAGACTTAGTTACTGGATAGGGCTCCTGAATTAATGCAGCCCTCAGCACATCAACACACCATCAGTGCTCATCATCCTAGCAACGGAGTATAAGGGTCTATAGTTGCGACGTGGGTTGCATACATTTGGGTGTTATCCTGTTACTTACCGTCGCTAATAACTCGATAAGTATTTAGCGTTGGCAGCTGAAACAAAACATACACCCTGTGGGTATCAATTTCCTATCACCTTGAAAAATTTGAACGAGACCTGTTAGTGACACTCGAAGAACTTCCCTTGTTAGTGGAGCATTGGATGCAAAAGAACTAGGTTAATGGAAAGATATGAGAAAAATGAAAAGTAATTGTTGGAATGTTCACTGATAAAACAAACACGAAATGGGAATGGAGGCAAGGATAACTACAGACTGGGATGTCAAGGCTATTTGAAAAGTAACAACAGTATGACCTTTTCGCACTAATAATAATCAGTTGCACATACGGTTAACGGTCTTTTTAAAATTGAATGTAGCCTAAGAAGCTATTCTTTTGAATTAAATCAATTATTTTGCGGTCTGGCAGTGATTTTTCTAAGTATTTATTACCTCCTCGTGAGGTTCTCTATTCTTGTACAAGTTTGGCTCGCAGAAGAGATGTATTTTTCATCATTTTTCCCTGATTAGTGTTGTACAATCGGAAATAAAGCCTCTTGTAGTCATTTTTTAAAAATTTTCAATCATTTCTGGGCAATTGGTTGCGATAAATAGTTCATAAAAGTCTGAAAGATTCTTCTTTCAAAGCCTCAGTGACTTCTGAAATTAAATTTTGAAATAAAAATCCTACTTTTCATACCTAGGCTCGCTGCAAAGCAACGGGATCGTGATGTTTTCCGGCTTGATAAAAATCTGGCACGCTCTCCCTTAGATTTCCGTAAAAAATGAAATGATGTAAAGATAAAACCTCGAGACAAAGGATTTAATTTAGAAAGACTATGAAATTTTTTTATCTCTCGATCACCCACAAATATTCAAAGCCGAACAAAAGGCTTTATAAGGCCGAAGAGAGGGATATATTTTAACTCTTAAAAAGCGGGCTGAAATAGATGTGATCGCAGCTTAAAAATCATTTTACACAGAATGACTGGAATGCTATTAAAAGAAAAATTCTCAATCTTTTCCGAAAATATTGGGCAACAGGACAATGAAGTGGTATATCAATGGCTAAGTTCTAACAATACGTATCTCAAAAATAGAAAATTTTCAGGAGAGCCAAAAAAACATTCATTTTTTTCTAAATGTACGCTAAAATTAAAAACAAAAAATTCATGAAACTGAAAAAGAAGTATACATTTGCCAAAAAATAGTTGTTTTTTGCTTGAATTTTATTTGTTAATGTTGTTACACTTAATTTTACATACCTGTGTCAAGTCGGCCAAATTTTGAGATACGTGTTGTTAGAACCTAGCCATCGATATGTATAACTGAAGGAATGGAGACGGGACTAAAAGTTATTCTACGCCGCTCCTTGGGGACTCGTTTTATCAGTGGAGATAGTAATTTTTGATTGAAAAACTTATCGAAACCCCAATAGAATTAGAAAATTTTCATTTTTAAAAGTTCTATGACTTCACAGTCATATTAACTTGGAAGTTGGATCACCAATTTTTGTGTTCTCTGATTGAAATTATTTCTGCGACTCCGAATGAATTTTTCTATCGTAGATTAAAGAATCATTCCATCACTAAATTATAGTTTTGTCCAAACACTCTATCCTCATCTCATCTAGCTATAGATAATGTAGTCTTCCACGATATTTCATTATTTATCCAACGTGCTTCATTACCCTACGGCAGTGGCGTAACTAAGATTATGTTTGGGGGGGAGGGGGTTTATTATTTTTATTATTTTATAGTCAAAACGATGCAAAATGCATTTCCATTTGCCATTTTTTTTAATTTTCCCGGACCCCCAGTTGCCTGGGAAGGGGGTCGCCACTCCAGGCATGGGCGAACCCAGCGGGGGGCAGGAGGGGCAGTTCCCCCCTCCTAGAAGCAAAGGTAAATTTAGTTCAAAACGAAATTTTTGAATGGGTTTTCTTTACATCCAAGGAAAGAGAGATTAGAATAAAACATGTAATTAAAATAAAAACATTTTTTCGGATCAAATAATTTTAAAAATTAATAAAGCGCTCCAATAATTTCCTTGAAATTCTTCTTTCGCTACCTTTTCTGTGTAATAACTTTGAACGACTGTGGCTTGCCCCCCCTTTAGTTTTGATCCTGAGTACGGCCTCCGATCCGATCCAGGCCATCCGATCCCCCCCCCCCCCCAAAAGCATATACCTAGTTACGCCACTGATTTCGCGAATGATTACTATTGGCGATGAAAATTTGTGAGCGAGCCCAGCGGTGTCAACGCCAACTCAGTGTCATTGTTCTTAGCCAACATTTTGGTCTCTCTCACTCTCTCCCCGTGTCCAACCTCCAAAAAACAAACAGCACGGCCGCCGCGTGACCTCTACACCCGCTTTTTCGACCCGCTCCAACGCCTTCGACCTCCGGCCGTCTCCAGCCTCGGCCACGCGAAATTTGCCAATTTCCCTGGCCTTTTCATTGTCGGCTCGGTCGCTCTGGAAAGAATAAAAGGTAGGTATAAGGAGAGAGAGAGAGGGGAGGGGGGTAAGGAGAAGTGGGAGGGGGATGAAGGTGGGAGCGGGGGAGGAGATATAGAATGGCCTTATCGGTAGAGTGGGGGGGAAAGCCTCAGACGAGAGGGAAGGTTGTTGCTGCTTTGCAAGAGTGTTGTGGTGGTGGGGGGTCGCGAAGGAAGGTTCTCAACGGGGGGACGTCTTCCCCTCCTTCCCTTTATTCCTTTAGACAGGCGTGAGACACTCCCGTATACCTACCTACCTCCTGATCTCTCACGGAGTGTGTTGTACACAGGCCCCCTTTAGATCACTCCACTCCACGTCGCCTGCCGCGAACCGCGAGCGCCGCTCCACTTCCCGCCTTTTTCGCTCTGAGATTTCCCGCGCGTGCCTGTTTTTGCCCCATCGGATGTCGGGAGGCTATTCGACGCTTCGATCAGAGAGTACCTAACGCGCCTCAAACTCGCCGGAAAATAATTTTTAGGTTGTTCGCCGAACTGCTTGACTCGGAATCTCCGCTCAATTCCCATCGCTCCTCCCGTGTTCGGAGATTGTGTTCGTGGTGTCTAACGGGTGACGTTCGATTGGGACGTGGTGCATCGAGGACCCGGACGAGGACAACCATGCAGTCGGTGAGTCGTGTTTGTGGATTAGATTCGTGTTTGAAGAATTTTTTTACTCCCTTGGTCTCTGTCGTGGTAAGATGTCTTGGATGAATATCTATTACTTATACCACTTTTTTTTCTTTTTCAAATAAATCGACCAGGATTTCGATTAATAATTATCATCATCAGACGTAAATTATCAGCTGATAATTTATGCTTACTGTTGATGATTATTCATTGAAACCCGGGTCGCTTTATTTAAAAAAAAGATATGGTTTACGTGATAGATAACTGTCAAAGAAACCTTAAAGTGGAATACCACATTGTTAAACATGAGTGAGTGAATTTTGTTCTCTGTTAAGATATATAATCTACGAGGCGTATCATACTGGTCTTTCCGGAGCTACGTTAATCTGGTCTTCCCGGAGCTAAGGTGCTCCTGTCGTTCGCTTACGCTTTCCGATAAGGTTCCGTAATAGACCCCGGTGAATTTATTACGGTTATTATTTATTCCTGGGGTGGAAAGCTTGATCTCTCATTTCCACCCCGCCAAAAGCAACTTGTCTACGCATTCATTTTCGCTGAGGGATACATATTCATGCTACCCCGCAAGTCGCCTAAAAAGGCGTATGGCAGCCGTTTGCATATATAAAGAGCAACTGTGATTCTTTTATTTTCTCATGATATGTTCGGACACTCAAGTTGTCGATATGAATAAATCTTGTGGAGAGTATCAAATAATTTCTTGGAACAATGAAGGAAATAAAGTAATTATTTCCAACCCTACTGAACACTCATAAAAAGCTGAAATTTTCACTTGGAAATATCATTTACATTTTGTGAATATTTACTGGTCCATGCTGACTTGGCTTCATAGACTACTGGAAAAAAAAGTGAGTTTCTCGCAAACCGTGCTATGTTCTGTCATTGAAGACTGATTTGTAAAGAAATCCGGAAAGGTTTTGTACTGATTTTCGTTGGTTAATCGGGGTTCTCTGAGGATTTGATTCATATATTTTTTTTTAATAAGACTGTGGCGTTTTAAGTGCAGAAAGTTTATTTTTCTTATGTTGCCGTTGAGACATTAACGAGAAAGAGTATTGCATACCACAAAGGCGCTGCGGAAAGTAACCGTCCCTAAGCCCCCAAAACAACGACCTCAATCCGCCACCTGTATTTTCGTCTCATCGTATTGTTTATCATCATCGTTTCATTTCGTACTACACTTACACTATACGGTTCGGCGTCGGAATGTACGATCTTAAGGGTCATATTACCCTAATCTCCAGCTCCCCTACCCTAAGCACCCGTGGCCCGCCAAGGGAAGTCTTTCAGATGCTATGGTGAAAGTTAAGGCACTATTTAGACTGTGCACAAAACCAGCCATATATATCTCCCAGGGAGTCTCAGAATGCGTTTCTGTACTGTTTGTGAAACTGAAAGTGTTTGTGGTGATGTGATATTCTGCAGGTTCGGTAATGTGACGGCAGTCATTTTGATCGTGAGTCGTGTTTGTGGATTCGAGCATAGATATTTTTGAAAGGATGGATCCATAACATGATGATGTGATAATCAACTGAAGAAAATATAAGATGTCGTTTTTTGTCCACTGAAGAGAAGTTTGTTGGGACAAGTTGAGGTGTTGTGAAATTCTGTGGTAGTGTGTGCTTGAAGATAATATTCCCTTCAGAATCCATCATTTACGTTTCATTTTAAACCGAGTTTGCACTGAATTGGTAATTCATCGTCCATTTGGACAAAAATGCGGACAGTTAGTGATAATTTTGATTTTATTGAGTGCTGATGGGTTGGGCGGTGACGTGAAATTGTGTGCAGTTGGAAGTTCATATGGTAAAAATTTATATGCTCCGGCTTTTAATTTGTAGGGCTCGCGGATTGTTGGGAATGATGGTGAGAAAACCAGAGTTCGTAAGAGAAATAAATATTTCCCTTTGGTTTAAAATCAAGAATACTTCGGGTATCGGATTTGTGTCGTGGTTAGAGTGCTGGGCTCCTATCCTGTAGATCCAGGATCAAATCTCAATCCATGACGGAAAAATTTCAGAGAAATCCCGATACGACTTGGGCGCTTGAAAGACTCCAGTGAGCACTAGGTCCGTTAGATGGGACGTTAAGGCGTTGTCCTCTTGGTAACTTTCGTTAAGTGCAATCTTATACTGACGTCGGGTTTCTCTCCACCCTTCCTTTCTTTCCCTTCCGTCATTGTTCATATTGCTTCAGTTCTCGGTCACCTCCACCAAATATCGTACAATGCAAAATATCCTGCCTTCACGAATGTCCTTATCGGCAATGTGATATTTTTAATTAAAATGGTACATTGAAGGCAGTCAATCTCTTTCGGCTGGGTAGGAAAACTACATTGCATACATTTATGTGAACAACGTTTTAATCGCTATGGGTGGAATTTATCCCTTCATTTTTAGAGGGTAGGTACGTTTTCATGTTTCCCAGATATATCTATGCGTTTAATTTCATGGAAGCGAGAGGTTTTCTTCTGATTATTTTGTGTCTTAAATTTTTGTCACGCAAATGACGGAACTTTCAAAAATTTCAAAGTTCCACACTGAGGAAGGCGAATCCCGAGGTTGCTCTCTGCGCCTCTTAAAATGACAACGGATGCTTAAGTTGGGACAAATGCAGACGATTTAATCGACGCTCTTATGTTTGTTTCTTCATAACATATGCAGCCGTCAAAGGCTTGGCCGTGGTATACCTGAGGAGATCTTGCTACTAATGGTTCAGGGTGAAATTCGTTTTAATGTTGCTCTTTACCTTAGAAGCCATTCATTTATTTCAGGTGTGGGAACATTAGATTAGGTTCAAGAATTTGTTCAGTGACTTTTTTTTTCGAGAGTACGATAATAGTTACTCCTCTTACTATTCTCCAACAGTTTCTAAATTCGATATGGACTTCGATGCTTTTAGAGTTGGCTGATTGAGATGGCGCGTATTGTCACTGAAATCGATACATTCGAGTGAAATACCAATTTTATAATGTGGCGTGAATATTAGGATTATTTTCATGGAGTGAAAGGTAGACCATTGCTCCGGCGCGGCGAGATCATTCTGAAATAAATGTATTTTTCTTGACCTGCATTGGCTGAGTCAGCCACCCCTTCTTTTTAGGTCGAGAAGGTTAAATGTTCGTGAAAGGAAAATTATGGTACTGATCATGCAACTGAAATTACATTCAAACTACTTCTAATGAAGAATTGATTACTTCTATCGAATTTATGACGAGTTCTTTTGACGCTACGCTTCGACTTCAAATGATACCGATCGCGAATTTTGGCAATCTGATTATGGGTTCCAATCCGGTAAATGTTATTTTCTTCGAGATGTTACATATTTCTTCGATCTTAAAAATTGAAACTATTATAGTTAGTATTATCTGCTGGCAATATTTATTTTATTTACCATACAACCGAAACAGTGCTGGATTGGCCTTTTACAGTTGGGCTTCTTCAACAAATTAACAATTAAACGTGATTTTAAATCTTATAAATCCTTTATTGTTATATTGAGCTTTCATAAATCCATGTTTTTTAGCGTTCTAGTGGAATTTCCATTCAACATTAAGATTTTTCCTTCCCCCACATTGTTATTTTTTATCTGGTCTCTCAATTCATACTTGGCTCCTTTTCAGTAATGCCGAATTCAGGTGATGACGAAGATATTCTACTGCAGGCTCGAATCATTACAAATTTAGATATTTTTGGTGCAGCGTTCAGGAGACCTCATATTCTCACGGAAACCAGCCATAACTAGCTACCAAGGCTTATAATTTACTTAGCATCTTTGAACAAAATCATAAATGTAGCATTGATGATCTCGGCAACATATCCGCTAATGCGAGACTAAAAATGTTGACGAGGTGGAAATTGTCCCTTTGAAGGCATTAATACTTTAGTCAAATGCTGTAAGGATTTCCTTGAACAAGCTCGGCATACCTGTTTGTTTTTCACGACCTGGCATATGTGTTCAACTTTCCTCATTCTTTAGTGGCAGAGTGTTTGTTGAGCGAGACGCGAAGTGAAATTGACTACTTTTACGAAAATCTGAAGGGTTGATGATATTCAGAGCTGATGGGTGAAGTGTAAGTGCAAAATTGACTTGTTTATGAGCCTTAACTTCGATATAAATGTTATGTGTTTCCCACTAGTCAGAGTTGTTCGAAAGTTTTTATTCCTTGTGTCTTGCTTAGCAATCTATATACTTCTTAAGCTGGCAACATAGTATGGAAGTCATTGGTAGGTGTTCTCAAGAATACGCTACGATCATGCCATTATATGCAAAAGTCGTCGTTAGTTAGCAACATTGTTTAGAAGTCTATAAGTATAAGTGATAGATATTCTCATACATACTCGGCGATTTTGTCAAAAGGCGGAGGTTCTCTGTATTTCAAAAGTATGACCGAAGAGGCTTAGGATTACGGTAACTCTTTGCCTGATGTGATGCTTAGTATGAAATAATAACAAAATCTTTTTCTTATGAAAAATGCACAACCGTAAAGATATCAGAAAGACCTCATCGAAAGGAATACGCCTTCAGCGGAAAGGACCTAGTGTAAGAGCGTGGAGAAAAAACGATCGAGAACGTGATATGGATTGCTGCAATGAACAGAGGTAAACATAGAGGAGTGGATTAGTTATTGACTTAGTGAGCGAGGGTAGATAGGTGTTGATTTTAGTGAGATGGGGTGCTAGGGTGTGGTTGGAATGGATCGAGATGAATGAGGGGGTGATTCAATACGCTGTGAGGGTCAAGTTGTTTGGTAAATTAGGAAGAAATCGCAACGAAAAAAGCGAGGTTTTTATCTGACTCTTGAGTGCTTTCTTTCTATCAAATATTTATGAACTTTCATTCGCGACACGACGTGATTATCATCCCAGCCCGTTTGTGCTTAATTTTTGGGTTACTAAATGGGTTTGGGTTTTGTGCTTTATTTGGGTTACTAAAATTCTTTTCAAATATTGCTTTTGAAAACGCTACACGGGTATTGGCGAAGACGGAAGAATATCATCCGCATCTAATACGTGAATCCGTCGAGATAGCGAAAAGGCCAAACAATTTCAATAGGGAGGATAGGTATAGCCTCAGCCGCATATGGAGAGGATTCCTGGCCCAATGTAATGACCAACGGCTATGCCTTCCGCGAAAATTCAAATCGGGTCAACAATAGGTTAACGAAACCTATATAACATCGGGACGAGAACGGTTTCCCTCCCATTCTCTTGAAAATGTCCCCAGTAGGAGGAGTGAAACGTCGAGCAGATAATGTTACCCACGCAGCATTTCCCGAAAGCAACCACCAATCTGTGAAAATCTTCATACAAAAATATTTGAGTCACCGTTTTCAAATTTTTGAAAACCATCTGCAAAAATTATTTATTTGCTCATGTATTATAGTCTGTATACCGTAGGGTGGCACTCGGGCCCGCCATCTACCTGTGTCGGTCCGCGAGCGCCAGGGGGAGGAAAGGACCGACCATAAAACTCTGTGGAATCGACTCAGGTACCCGTCGGGCCTGTGCGCCATCCTACGGTATACAGACTATAGATAGTTCTCGAAATTTTCACGGTGAAAAATTAATCATCTTGACCAGGATCAGAACCCGGGTCCTCCAACATTCGGTTAAGACTTTAGTCAGTTAAGCTACCGAAGCGTCATCCTCGTACGTGGAAATTTGTAGATTATACCGGACAAGATGGTCTGGACTGCTGGGCATAATATGCGACTAGCAGCCCAACTCTTGCGACACTGCGCCACAGCCGGAGAGCAAAGCACGAACTTTGAACACGAAGAGGTGTTCGCTCTCGACTAATTTAAGCATACCGTGGCTAATCCCGGCATACTTAAAATAGTATTAGACAAGTTCATGGCTTGCATTAATGGTCATGAAATTTTATTGGATGGAATTTAGATATACCTTGGTAAAAATGAGTCGCAACTATATGATTTAATATTGTATTTTGGTTTGATTTCATGTGAAATTTTTTCAATCTGTAGATTACCACATATCGATAATGGAAGAGGACTTGATTACCTTATTCAAATGTAATCGTGGAAGGTCGAAATTTTGAGTTGGTTGAATGGGTTTTGTAATGAGTTTTCGAGGTCCAGGCAACAATACCGAGGATTATGCAACGGTAGCTGACAGATTGGAGAATTTACGATGATCATCCTCGCCGTGCGAAAGCTTCACCGCGTTCCGATACAATCGATTCTGCCCCTCCCAGTGATCTCATTAACGTAATCGGTCCACTTTCTCCGGGAAAAACTTCCCTCTCCTGGACGAAGGAGGCTGCATCGCGTTGCTTGCAATTGTGCATCTCCTCACCGAACGCTCAAATGTAGTGGAGGAAAATGTCGGTAGAAATCGATTTTTCGCACAATCGGTTTTTAATCGAAACGAAAAGTTCGACTTTTCAACAAAAATCGAAAGTTGAATAATAGGATTGATTAATTGAAAAAAATCGATGGCTCTTTTTTGGAATAAATACAGTGAGTACAAATAAATGTTTATTATCCATTCGATAAAGACGCAAAATACACGTTTGAGCTGCAGAAAAAAATTCCAAAAAATCTGCTAAACAACATGCTCGAATTTATAGCAGTTACATTTTACGAACGCATGCATATAAAAGTATAGGATTCACCGCTTGCAACCATTCTGCTTCACTAAAAGTTTGAGAAAGATCAACTGATGGAGATGCTTTCTTGATGATCGAGGGCGTAATTTTTCAGTGTTACTGGCCTTAAAGAAAAGTCTTTCATCTGGGGCGGAAAACGTTATCATAGGCTGGTAGTGACGCTATTGATATCAAACGAAATATTCAAGATCGAAGTTGAAAAATCGAGTTTGGATCGTAACTCGATGATCATGGCTCTATTCTCGATCTCCAAGATCCTTGGCTATTAAAACTCGATTTTCGATTTTAATCGAAATCGATTTTTCTATCACTACCCGACGCATCTCAATCGAATGCATCCGTTCTAAGATATTTACAATTTGTGCGGTCGTCAATCAAAGCTATAATGTCGGCTCTGACAGATTTTGACCTTTTAGTCCCATTGTTTTTTTTTACGTGTGCACGATGAATCTGTCTCTTAGAGACAGTCGTTTTTAAGAAAAATATTGTCCTGATGTATACATCTTTATACATGATTAATTTTGAGTTTGCTCCCTTGAAACTTCCTATTTATGTCGGATTTAATTTTTTATTTTTAGGTTGTGATTTTAAGCATCATAAAGAAAGCCACGAAGATTAGCAATGAAAGTAAATTACCCTTTTTCTGATTTTTATAACTAAATAACCTATAGCGTCTGTATCATTTTCATAGGCATGTATAATACGTTTCATTGAAATTATTTTCTGAGAAAGATGGTGATAACAGGCTGGCTATTGTTTCATTAATCTCAACGGGGAAAAATGCTAAAATTATGGATGTACTTTGCAAGGGTTTAAATTATATGTACACTCACAACTTTCTACGTAATGGATAACCGTTGATACTTTTATCCGTGCGTTTATATTAGCAGCTGTCACATATTTTGCCATTTCGGAGGAGGAAATTAAACATGATTAGACTAATTATAGCAAGTTTAGTAAGGACCTATTCTGGTGAAAATATATAAATCGATATGCCACTCAAAAAATATTAGTAAAAACCTCCGTTTTTTGCTCGGAAAAATGTGTCACTTAGCGCTTTCTGCTATTCACCAACTACCCAGAAGAGAGCGCGTGGCGAAATGTAACATTAGAAGGCGCGTGAGGCGTAATCGACACCCCAAAGAAAATATTGTTTTTCTCTTTCCTTGAAATGATATAGTTATGCTGCATTCGTTTCAAATAGGTCCACCGAATTAAATTAATGCTAATAATCATTCTTATTAAATAAAGAACCATGGGGTGATATACACCCCGTGCGTCCTTTCCCGGGTTAATCAGCGAAGCATATAATTTTAGTTCTGACATTATGAAGCTTAGCTCTTATTTCTCCATGTAAAATTGTACAATACGAAAAAATAAGACGCTTTCTTATAGGAATTAGTACTTATTAACCATCGCCAGTGTTGGATAAATAAATAAAATGCATTGAACGTTCGCCTTTAAGGCTATTTTCAGTATTTTAGGCCCTCTCATGAAGGTAAAAGTAATTTACTCTATAGATTAATGGCTCAGAGTCACGGGCGTTTAAACTACCGAGGGATTAACGAGCTTTCCAGTGCCGTTTATACACCTTGGGCCCGTAATAAACGACACTTGCCGCCCTATTGTCCCGCGTAAGCTCTCTCTCTCTCAATGAACCTTGGATAATTCCACCAAGCCATTTTCTGTCGATCGCTCTTCCTTTTTCCCTCACTTGGTTGAGTGACGACCGTCCCACTTTTCAGTAAAAATGAGACGTCCAATTCGAAATTGCATTATTAAGACGTTTTATCGGTAATCGCCTATTAATGCCGCGAACTGGATTACACTCTAACATTTTTTCTGTTATCTCCAAAGCACATATTTATTTTGAATCATTTACAAATTACGAATTATGTTTGGAAAATATTTCTTCACCCAATTCAATCTCCTTCGGCTGCCTTCGAAGATTATATTTTTTTCAATGATAATTAACGTCAATAATACTTCGATAATACTGAAATTTTAGTTTATGAAAGTAATTTAAAAAACATAATTTGCAGAAATGATTCTTATATCCAGATACAAAAACAACTGCAATAAAATATCAGACATTAACCACCTTAGTAAAATATACTTTCATTTAATAAATCCAAATTGATGGTAATTATGATATTTTTCTAGCTTAGTTACAATCAGTTAATAAATTTGTTCTAATTAGCTACATCCAAATTTCTCTTCAAACTTCAATCCAAACTTCTCTTTTTTATTTACGCCCAATGAAATTGTTTTTATATTTTTTATTTTATTATTGTAGAAAAACATTGTAATAATCCTTAGTGGCTTCATGTGTCAATTTTAAGTAACCATTATCATTCATAGCCATGAAAAATATATAAGAAATATATCGAAGAGTGTTAAACAATTTTGTGTATCATTCTCAGATCTATACTCCGAGGTGTTAATCATCATTCAGTAATTTGTGTTTAAAAAATAAATCGGTTTTAGTGAAAGATTGCTTAAGTTTTGACTATGCGCATGTCTATCTCAACTCTTTCTCTAAGCCTTTCATATTCTTCCAAAATCAAATTTAAATCGCACCTCATCCATGCGAAAACCGAGAATTTTATACAATCGCCATGGGTATTTTCATAGAAAGTTGTATGACAGAAAATGAAGCAAAAATACAGCCGTCACCCTGAACTCTTTTGATCTCATTTATATTGAGGCTATCAATGAATGATTATTCAATTTATCAATACTTACGTATATTTATCTCTATCAATCAACTTGTAAATTTTCTTGGAGGATTTAAAGAGGCATAAATATCGATCTTTCAGAAAGGCTTGACGTTCATGATTTATTCATCACCTAAGCCATAAACTGGATATCTAGATCTAGAAATTTTTATATGCGAGAATTTTCAACTCCGTTTCATAATTCTCAGTTTCTGACACCCTTTGGCTACAAAATTATTACTGTGAATCAAAGCCAGGTTTGCTAATTTTTTTGTGCGTAAAAAATCAATATTTAGCAGAAAATTTTCAGCTATTGACGGTTTTCACCTTTTGCTCGGTTTTCCAATCAAATGGAGGTTTCTTTGACCATAACCAATGTATCCTTTGAGAATTAAAATCAATGACTAACTTCTTGTATTGGGTCTTAAATCATTCGATTCTTTGTATTTTCTTAAACGTGCTCATGCGATTGAGAAAATAATTTACATGACCTTTTGTAGGCTTTGTTACAACCACTGAAGCTGACATGATTTTGAGCAATTTTTGTTTTACTTTTCCAATATTTTTAAATTGAAAGGACATTTTATACATCTGGAATTTATTTGTCTTATTTAATTATTGTCCAACACACTGTAATATAGCATACAGGTTGTACAACAGGGATTTTTATAACAATCAGTAACGATGGACAATCGCAAATAACTATGTCGATGGGTAAGTACTAACAACACGTATCTCAAATTCGGCCGGTTTGAGGCGGGTATCTTTAGCAAAGTGTAATAACGATAAAAATAAAATAAAATAAAAAAACAACCGTTTGTTTACAAATGAATGCTTCTTTTTTAGTTTTATGTACTTTTGGTTTTTGATTTCAGGCGGCAAGCAAAGAAAATTAAACGGTTTTTTGCTCACCTGAAAAGTTTCTATTTTTGAGATACGAGTTGTTAGAACTTAGCCATCGATATACCGGTTAGAGAGAATCAGCCCAGGCGGGACACGAACCTGCGACCTTTGGCAAGCGAGGAATTTACCCCGCCGCTACTGAGGCTGGCAACATGATCGCAGAAATACTACGGGAATGGTCAATAGCTAAAACTTCCAAAGGCGGTTGTTTAAGCGATTTATATCCAATACATTCCTTACTATTCAAATGATCAAATTGGGTTTCGTATTGCGACTTGCATCATACACAATTGGTATCAAGAATTTTAAGTGACCCGCGCCCCGTAACCCTAGGCCAAGCGTTCTGCCTCCCCATGCCGTCTTTTACCACCGGGTGATTTCATAGAATAATCGAACGAGAATATCTATGTGCCAGTTTCCCTCTATCAAATACCATGAGACCACAAGGGGAGGTATTTCAACTGAAAAACTCGTACACATTTTTCTCGAGAGTTCCCGAGGCGAAGGTTTGCGGTCATTAGTCACAAGGAGTTAAACATGAGTGTGGGTGCGTTTGTGACGAGAGTGAGTGAAGAATATCAAACGTTTTTCTGAGCGGTCACCTTGGGGGATTTCGACGGCTGAAATAACTGGTTTGGTCTCCATTAAAAAAAGTACTGGTTCGGAAAAAACTGTATCGAATCTAGAGCACAAAATAAAGGATTTCTTCAAAAAACGAAATCAAACAATTCTTCTCGTTATGTAGGTTCGAAGATTTTCGCGGCGTTGATCAGATGATCTCTGCATTCTCTTCGGGTTTTCACCGCGTCCGTTGGGTTTTGGCGACAGCAGTTTCGCTGACATTGCAATCAGCGTCTTCAGGTCGAAGGTGTAGTAACTCTCAGTCACTAATTGTCCGCGCCGAAGGCGCGTTTATTCCGCTGTACCGGTGAGAACAAACTCACCACAACCAGCCAGTTGACAAAATAATTTAATAAATTGGCGCATTTGTATCGTTGTCAGTGTAAATGTTTGTACTGTGAAAACGGAAAGATTAAAAACAATGCCATTTTTTTGAATTATGGAATTTTTCTCTTTTTTTATAGTTTTCTTTTGCAACAAAGACAGCAAAAGAATTTCCATTATTTTATTTTATTCAATTATCTTTTGTCTTTTTTTCATTTTTTTGTCGAATTGAGCATTAGTTTAATTCCATAAAATATTGAATTCCTGTGCAGGTACCTGTAAAAATAAATTAAACCTGCGATTGGAAGGAGGTAAGACATAGAAAAGGCACATAGACGAGTTATTATTATTAAGGCAGTGTAATTTTTTTTTGATAGATGTCTGTAAAGTTTTAATTTAGCCTTGTAGCCTGGACAATTATATTGGGAATGAATGACTAGCAGTTGAGTGAGTAAAAATGATTTTTTCTCGGCTATTGTATTTAAGGATGACAAGTGTGAATTTATTCCTAAGAACCATGAAAGGAGATCTTGGTTATCTGAAGCTGAAGGAGTAGAGGAATTATTTTGGGTAGGCAGGGAGGGAAAGGATTCAGGGTTAGCGGCAGAGGAGAATGATTTTGTAAGGGGGGGAGGGTTGGTAGGATTTTGAAAAACTGCTGCACGTTTTGGAAAATTTCCGCCTAATATAGGCCTCTTCATCCCGCTGCTGCTCCCTCATTGGTCGGTGGTTGTCCATCTCTCATTGCTGGTCTCCCATTGGTTGGTGGTTGGAGAATCCTTTTCCATGCGTTATGCAGGTGGTAGCCTTGGTCCCTGTTAAAATACGCCGGCGTTTTTGCTATCTCAATAGCTTCTCTGATAAGGCGAGGGAAGTATTTATTTTCTTTTGCTATTATTTTGGCGTCTTCAAAGAGTATGTTTGGAGTGAACCTGGACACTTCTTCTCGTTGGTCGAATTGTTCGAAATTGTTGATCGAAAATTATCTTAATCTCTTCAGACCTGAAAGTGTATCTTCAGCAGAAAATTTGCTTTTGCCTAATTCTTCAACAGAAAGAGACCTGAAAAATCTTAATCCGCAAACTGAGTATGTTCAAGCGCAGGATGCATAGAAATTCCTCGTTAGACCCCATTTAGAATACGCTACCAGCTTTGGGACCCTCATGAAAAAGGCTTAATAACGGAAATAGAACGCATGCAACGAAGAGCTGCCAGGTACGTGAAAAGTCGTTACGATAGTCTTTTTAGTGTAACTGACCTCTTATTGTTAGATAAACTCGGATGGGAATCTCTGTCAGACCGTAGATTGAAAAATAGACTAAACCTTTTAGTTAAATTCAAGAGCAGTGTCTTTCTAACAAAGTTGGCCATATCTTACGAACGCCTACATACTACGGAAGATCAAATCATATAAATTAAATGATAGAGATAGACTGTAGAACGGACAGATTCAGAATGTTTTTTTTCTACGATCAATAAGAGATTATAACGGCAGCGTTAGAACTCACAAATAGATTAGATGACTTGTAGTATAGCCCACTAACTTATGTATTCCTTAATGCACGTTTCTGAATTTTATCTTTATTTCTAATAGCATGTGGCAGTATAATTTGTTAGCATGCGTAACGTTTTTTGGACCGTGTGGTGTGTATGTGGGAATCCAATTGCATGCTGCATGTAGGTTATTGATCACCCCCTGCCAAACACCCTTGAGGTGAATTCTGGACTACTAAATACCTCGAATTCCTTGCCTACCGGAGATCGCGATGCATCCTGGGTAGCTCGCTAGCTCAGTGGTAGTGCGATAGCAGGACAAACTCACAGCCTAGCGGGGAGCTTTGTACAAAGTTTCTGTTGTTTAAATATGATGCGTTTTGGACCAGAGCATCGTAAGTAATTTTGTTTCCTACTGGCTTCAGTGATCCAGGGTTAACATTTCGCGACACAATTTTTCTCCATCCAGTATTTCCAACAACGGGAGTTGTGGGAGACGATTTAGGGAAATGGGGTCGGCGATGGGTCAAAACATAAAATTACAACGGCGAGGATGGGAGCAGATGGAAGGTCATCTAGTGATAAGGTCAAGGGCGAAGAAAAAGTCAGATTCGGAGGCAGTTGACAAGAATTATGTGGCTACATTTATTCAGTCGTGAGTTTAAATTCAGTTGACAGAATTTAAAAAAGAAGTTCGTGAAACAGTACGCTGTGTTTGCTCTTGTTTTTCCACGAATTTTTAATTTTTCTTTGTGGTCATTTAAAAAAGTATTAACCTATGGACAAGATGTGTAACATTTCAATCATGCCACTCAAACAGCGGTGAAATCTGTTTTTTTATTATTCTTTTGGTGTAATCTTTGCAACCGTACGCGCGAATACAGTCACTTGTTTAGGCGATGCATTGGTATTCATAACGACGTATAGGGTATCTTACCATCAAAAGGCCACTTTACACGGTGCATTACCTCGTACGTGTTAATGTCTAAACGTAGGAACGCGTGAATAAACTCGGAAATGTACCATGTAACCACCCAACTTTGTTTATGCATTCGTACATTTTCCGTTCCGGTACACCAAAATAGTTCATGCATTCACACATTAACTCGTACGTGTTAATGTATCGTGTAAACAGGTTTAAACAGTAGTTTTAGCATTTGGAAACTGAAAATTGACCTAAGAAACGAATTCCCGTGGATATCTGTTTCAGGAGAAGCAATTCGGGATTATAAATTCACGACCTTGGGCTGTTCGTTGAAAGCTTCAGGAGCCAGGTAACAGGAGTCGGGAAAGACATAGTTTCTCGTGGATGCCAACAGTGGAGGAAGAAAGTTATTTACGTTCGCCCATCCTTCGATATCGCCAGCTGGTGTTATTTGATGGGCGAAGGCCTTATAAAATTGTGGAAGAAGCACTGCAGAGAATAACGCCCTGTCGGATTTAATGCCACGGGCCGGATTCTGCCCACAGGCGGGACAGTGTTGTGCAACACCTTTTCAGTCTGCAGTGAGCATCTGGGGGACTATAAATTTAAGACAAGGAGCCGTTCGGTTTTGGGCAAAAATACTGCAGCTCCGGAAAAATATTTATTGCGATTGGTTGCATCGTTCAATGGACTTTCCTCATCAAAATTGCAATGGCCAATAATTCGGCGGTGTTTGCTTTATTTTTAGTATCATTGACCAAGCATATTTTTGCGGTAAGTTTGATAACACTTATCTGAATGAAGAAGAGATTTAAAATGAAAGAAAGTAGTTGATATTACGTATCATTTTCTAATAAACTTTATGTCATAGTTCCTCTGAAGCTATTTTAAGTTACATATGTCGTTACGGTTTTATATCTATTCAGAGTTAATATTATTCAAGGGTAATATTACCAAATTTGAGATTTAGTAAATGTTGAAAACGGTCTACTGCATACACTGATAATTTCATGAATATGCCATAACTTTAACTGGGTTATCTATCACCAACAAATACCGGTCGAGCAATTTAAATGGGTTTACAAAAGTACCCAAACGCGTCGCTGACAAACAAATTGATACGAGTTTTACGGGGAAATAATACATAAATTAGTGGTGTTGAACGAAATATATATTCATGATGATGTGTTCTATCAAATTCAGAACTTTTCAATGCTATTCCTCGTAATTACAAACATTATAGTAGTGCAAAATATTGGAAGGAAGTGGACCGCAATACACTGATCACAGCGTCGAGGACTATTTTGAAAGCCGATTAAAATGCGACGGAAATGGCAACAGAAATCAGCCTTCTGTATGATAAAATTGGGCCTCCTCTATGCAGTCCTCTTGTGTTGGTGCTAGTGAGCCTGATAAGTGAGTACACGATATAAATATTTAAACCTAATCAGCACCCATACTTTATTCTCCGCGTGATTAAACACTTATTTTGTTATTTTCTGTGCATTTTATACTGTTTCTGGAAAGCGTGCTGTAAATATATATTAATTTTATTTATATTTTCTACTTTTTAGTGGTGAATCATGAAATCTATCAAACCACAGCTTTTAAATAAATCTTTGCCAAAAAATAAGCTATTGCCACCTCTTATATACTAAGCTACTTATATGAGAAAATATGAAACTATATTTCCATTTGAAAATTTAGTTAGTTTATTAGAACACAATGGAGTAAAAATTCAAACGCCTGGTTATTTAAGACTGTATCGTAATCAGAAGCAAAATGCAAGTATGCAAAATTTCAGGCCGATCCGACGATGGGATGCGGGTGAAAAATCAATTACAAGATTCTGTCGATGAAACAGACGGAGCAAGTTAAGGAAAATCGCGTAAATAAGGTGAGGGCCAGGTTTCGTCACGTATATAGTAGAGACTTTCCTCCCATATTTCTGATTTCTTCTGAGGACACTCCGCCCTTGGAGGGCGCCTCGAAAAAATCCCTCAGCGGCGCCAGGGACCTCCACCGCAACCAGAGACCTTCCCTCCCGGTTGGGAAACGGCTCTGTGGGTGACTGTGACGTCTTTCTTTCCTCTCGAACCGAAAGCAGGCCAGTGATGAATGTTCGGCTTCCCTTCAAGTTCCTGTGGGAGTCTTGGACTATGCAGCGGAGTCCACCGCAGGATTGAGTTATTGAGATCATTGAGGGCTGGATTAAAATACATGTTCATTCCTATCGTCTCAGGCTCAAATTGGTGGAAGTTCATTTTAACCAGGGATGGCAAGTGAAACGAAACGAAAATGTTTCGTTTCGACCCGAAGGGAAAGGAAAATACGAGGCCTAGGTTTAGTTTCGTTCCTGAGCGAAATTAAAATCACCAAGGAGTTTAGTTTCGACTCGGAACGAAACTTTACTCCCAGGAACGAAACTAAATTAATCGAAACTCCACTGCTCATAGTTAAGTTTCGCTCCCAGAAGTTGAGTGGAGGGAATAATTTCGACCCATTTCATGACAGAATGTAGAGAGGCTAAAAAATTGAGCTGAAAAATCGAATGGCCAGTTTGCGTTCACCGTTCTCCTGTTTGTGGTAATAACATGAGTGCCCGATGAATCTAATTGCGGTTGGCCGAACCCTTACTTCATTCAATCGTACTTCGTACTCGGTGTGTGAGTCGAAACTAAACTGTTCGAAGGTGAAGCACGTGGTCCCTCCGGTGCGAAGCATAAACTGTTTTTCTTTCCTCCCTGGGGTTTACTTTAGTTTCAACCCGAAGTAATTTTGACTCCAATTTCGTTTCGAGCCTGAGTTTAGCTCCCCGGATTTAATTCTTTTTCGTTTCTACATTTCGCTCGAAAAAATTGTAATTTTACCGGTTTTGACATTCATTTCGTTTTTCACTTACCATCCCTGATTTTAACGTTAATGAAATGAATAAACTTGTTGTATTCCACCAATTTATTTTAAGCCATGACTCGTTTAAGGTATGGCTAGTATCTAATGATGACGCCGCTGAGTCTAAACTAGTCATACCTTATAATATAGATAAATATATAAATAATATAAAAAAACAATTGGTGGAATACTACAAAGTTTTTTAATTTCATTAACCCTAATTTCCTGTTCACTGCAGGGATTGGCGCTCAAGTGTTAGAAGCCTTTAATACTGATTGCTACTGCAGTAGGTATTGTATTTGGTTTTTCGATGCGTAATCAGAGGTTTAGATGGCGCATCGTTGCATCTGGACTAGTCGTATTCTGTCTTGTTTTTGGCGATTAATCACTTTGAAAAGGTCAAGTTTTTAATTTGACGATATTAATTTATTCCTGCACCACCGCAAAAAGCCCTATCAGCCTTTTTTAATTTAAAACTGTACCGTAATCAGAAGCAAAATGCAAGTGTGAAAAATTTCAGGCCGATCCGACGATGGGATGCGGGTTCAAAATCAATTACAAGATTCTGTCGATGAAACAGACGAAGCAAGAAATAGGGGCAACTTACCCAGGCGGGACTCGAACACACGACTTCTTTTGTGGCAGTCAAGAACTTTACCCAGCCGCCACCGAGGCCGGCGATGGTAGGAGAAGGCCTATGTTAACGTTTCCATGTCGCTCAAATATCTTGTTTCATCCTTTTTTCGTTAGGTCATTTTGCACCACTTTCCTGACTAATTATGAAAAGCTTTAGTTCTCCTTGAGAAAAAAAAACAATTGTTAGGAACCGAACTTGAAAATTGTATCCACCGAATTTGCACAGATTAGAGGAATCCTCGATGAAGATCAAGTTAAGTTAAATGAAATTATTTGCTAAAATTTTTAAATAAAGTAGGTTGAAAATTTTAAAAAGTCAATGAATGGAAAAGCTGACTGCGAAGCCCCATGCACACTTAAATAATCCCCATTGCCATACTCAGCACATACACACCGATAGGGAAGGATAAGTATTTTAATAGATACTTACTCTTCCATAATATACAATCTTTGCAATTCAGACAGCGTTGCCCAGATGCTAAGCGAATTAGGCTGGGAGCCACATAAGACTTGAGGCTGTGCGCTAGGCTTAGATTGTTGGAACAATTGAGAATGTATATCTTTAAGAGCGACACGGATAACAGTATTACAGCCCCACTATATTTCCAGGTCCGATAGAAGCGATAAATTAAGAGAGATATTTTGTCGAACGGATAAATATGCATATTCCTTTTCCCCCGAATCATAAAGGACTAGCAAATGCCAGTCGTAATTTCGTTAGGGCATTTCCTTTTATGTGCAAATGGCTGGTGTCCTAACATCCCCCACACGCCTCTTAGGCGGCTTGCGGGGTAGTATGTAGATTTAGAATTCTCTTTTGGCTCTAAGATGAAGGAAACAAGTGTAGCAAAACCTAAAGTTGAAGTAGATTGCCATAGCAACTGATAATTAACTTCGCTAGATTCGAACTTGTGGATAGTGGGTGCGAAGAGAGAAAAAAATCGATGGACTATCTATCTAGTCTATCGTCGATTAGTATTGTGATATACGATTTTATGGACGAAATTTCAGATAAAATCAGTGGCGTAACTATGGGGGGGACGAGGGGATAGATCCTGTGCTCAGTGAAATAAAAAAATATTTAAAATTATTGTCTGGATTCGAGTGCCAAAATTATGTAAAATGCATTTCCAGGAATGCTATTTTAAATGAAATTTCCCGGGCACCCCGTTGCATCGGTTGGGGGTCATATCCCCAAGCTCTCCCATCCCCCGCCCCCCAAAGCATATTCCTAGTTACGCCACTGGCTACAATTATATATATGGCTCAAATATTACGCATACTATTCTCTGGACTAGAAGTTCGAGATACGCCGGTATGGAATGATTTTTTGAGATAATATTTTGCGATTGGGACCGGTCGTTATATCGTTTTTGAGTTACAATCATAAGGGTCAGCTTGGAAGTGCAAAAATATGCAGCTTTAAATATGCAATTTCATCACACCACCGTCTTTCGACCGCTTTTTTTCTCGGAACATGCTTTTAGGGAACACCACGTTGGCCCAGAAAGACGGGCGTAGCTGCTCTACCCGTGGTGGGTGGGCCGATGCGACATTGGCCCGAGTCTAAATGGAGCCAGTTTACTGCGGGAGGGCGTAGGATGCGTAATGCACGACCGCATTCGGAGGCGCCGACATAAACAGTCATCGCCCAGCCAACCTCCACTCCCAATTGCAACTGACAGCGAGAGTTGTATGCAGCGTGGTTGAGCAACGAGAGGGTGGGACGAAAAATAATCTTTTCTTCAAGTTACGAACTCTGTACTGTATTGCACCCAAAAGTTACGTTCCTCCATGTGATCAGCAGGAAATATAGAAAAATGAAACAAGTCTAAATAAACAAAAAGTTTTTGAGAAACAGTGTACACCATAACGTGGACTACCATTTGTTTGTCTGGCTCCTACCCTTCGACCTATCTGGCATAGGTGGACCTGCGGTGTCGCGAAAAAAACGCACTGCGAAAAAAGGGCGCAGTTAACCCTCAAGCCCGAATAATTTTTTTTTCGTAATTTTCGAGTGATCACTCCAGCGATCACTCGAAAATGATCGTCGCTGGCGATTGTTTTTCGCGATCACTCCAATGATGAGGATTCCCATGACTTTTTTCATCACTCGTCTGTTCGCTGTTTCCGTCGCTGAAACCGTCACTGAAACACCATATCAGCCAATTAGAACGCATGCCCTTATGGAGCGATTGCAGCGCAACGTTTGACAATCGTGGGAACGGCATAGGTAAACATAAACACGCTTCATATTCTCGTGATGCGGGTCCTATGACAACGAGCTGTGATATCGGAAATTATGCGAAAAGGGACGGCGGGAGGGATCGTTTGATTCAGAAAAATGATCACTCGAGCGATCACTTTTCCGGTCGCGAAAAACGATCGCTCGAGTGATCACTTTTCGCGACGAAAAACATTATCGTATGATTCGGGCTTTATGGAGTTATAGAAGGAATCCAGACCATATCTTCTTAGAATCAAGGGATCTTAAGCACACAGAAAATAAAAGGTGCTTATTGTTTGTGGTTACCTCTCTGGACCTTTCAACAATTAATTACTTGACGTTTATTATTAGTTTCTTGTTTGCATCACACCTTAACCAGGCTTTGGACTGGCTAAATGATCAAATGCTAAATATTTTTTTATAGCCAGGAATATACCTGCACTATTGTATTGCGTGATGACTCACCTACAAGCAGCTGCAAGTATTCATTTCCAGGTAACGTAACCCCTACCCTAAACTGTCACATTGCCCCTTGTGCAATTTATTCGCATATATCTTTATTTGCTCTTTGTTCGCTGTGCGCTTTTTTCGCAGAAGTGGCCACGAGTATCGGAGTAATTGTATTAAATGAGAAAAAATCCCGCCAGTGCAGCTCTAATTATATTTCTGCCGAACGGTCTAATTTAGTATTCTTTTTACTAATACCCGATTGTGAAGTATAAAAAAAGCTCAAAATTGGAAAACAAAACTTCGGAATGGACAGGGATTGAACTCGTATCCTCCGACAACTTACACTGTCAAAAGTTCTTGAAGAAACTTACGTCATCTATTGAGAAAATTTAATGTCTTAAGGTGTGTCTTCGCTTCAATTATCTAAGCACAGCTCTAAGTGCGTCTTGGTCTGAAAATAAGTTATGAATCATAAAGTTCTAACATTTTTCGTGTTATGTTTCCGGAGTCTAAAATAGCTCCAAGGGTTTTACCGTAAAAGAAAACGAGAAGCAGCAGAGAGCGAATTTGATGACTGAATAACGGTCACTTGACAACGCTAATGATGGAAAAAGGAAAGTTTTTGACCTCATGAGTGTCCAATGGCGTCAGTTTTACGTAAGCAAGTTTCCGCTAGAATACACCGGACGACTTTATGACATTTTTATGGCTTCAAAAACAACTGTGCATCGCCACGGAGGCAAAATGCTAAAATATACAGTTATACCATAACTTAATGAGGTAGAACTAAGTACAGACAGAGGCGATACAGTAATTTCATGAATGCAGTAATATAGGCCATTCAACATTTTAGCTACCCTGGCCATCGGCCTCAAGGAGACACATAAAACAGGAGTCCCGCCCATTGGCGAACGTTTAAGCAGTCGCTTAGCAGCCACGACAGTCGACGTGACATGTGTAACATTTGGGAAAGAGAATGTTGGCATCGTTCTTGTCTTTCTTTTGTGCGAGGAATCTTTTGGCGCGCAGGGAATGCACCAAGTCAACCGGTTAGGGTGCAATTATTTTTGTCAGTCCGTTGGGCCATGCATGCGTCCCATTTAAAGAAAGGTCGCCATTGCCGAGAGAAAAAAAAGTGGCTAGTACGGGTCTGGTTAGCAAAAGTGCAGGCGTCCAAAATGATGACAAGCCAAGCATAATTGGATTGGATTAAACATAACATAATATTGGATTAATATTCTATTTATTTTTACCAAAAGTACTTGCAAAAATGAGAAAAATAAATGCATAAGAGTTATATTACTTACTTAAGTACTCTATTAATAGTTTTGTTGCTTAAAAGACATGAAAATATAATCAATAAATATCATTAATGAATTAAGTCATAAATATTATATTTATCAATATGAATGACTGAAATGTATTTCGTGCAGTTATCATATACCCCACATTGCCACCCAGTCATATCCCACGTTGCCCATAGATTATTCAATATTAAGCAAATTATATATTAAGCAAAAACTCTTGTGACCGGAAAAATAAAGAAATAAAACTGGTACCCCCAAATTCATGCCAAGTGGCTTTGTGCCGCTTTAAATATAATTTTTAAAATTTATTCAATCTATAAAGTCTAGAGAATTCAGATTTTCGTGTCACACTCTCGTGCTTTTTCAATTTCCTCCAAACTGTATTCTATTTTCCTGGTAGACGCTCCCAAACGGGTACTGGACAAGGTTACGCCTGGCGAAGAAAATTTTTAAAAGGCCGTGAGTTGCATTAAATTCGGTGAAAGTTATGGGTGTCCGGAGGGCGAGGCATAAATGCCGAGTGCATACCACCTCCTCTGTTCGTCGGAGTGTCCCGCAAATACGAAAAAGGACACTCCTTGGTGACCTTAACGGATTGTCAAGTCGGGGAGAGTCTTCCAACCCTCCATCATTGGTGCTTCTTGGCAAAGGAAAAGGCTGACTCCTTTTCACGGACTCTCAAGGTCCATGACTTAATGCCGAGGCTGGGACGACAACAGAGGCCAAAGAAGGGCATCTCTCCGAAAAAGAAAATCCGAAAGAATCTTAAAGATTATGTAGGACTTCAGTTTATCACGGAGATTGGTGGCAGTTAATTCATCTCGGAATTTTATCCGGGTAATCTCAGCAATATCCATTGCTGCCAACTTTTCGATGAAATCCTTTTCCATTATCATCAGGGCATGTCTGCCCTGATGAATGTGCCCTGATACTGATGGAAAAGGATCATATCGAAACGTCGGCAGCGGTATAGATTGAGGAGATTACGCGATTGAAATCCCCTGTATGTTTTACTGCCGGTATTAAAGGTGTTCCACAGTTGGAGGTAGGTTTTACATTCAGAATTTTTCGAACCACCTCTCCTACTTCCCTCCAGCGTTGAATTTTCCTCTTGCAGGAGGTTTGCCGAGAAACAAAATAAATGTAATTTTCATTAAAATTTCAAAATTTCCTCTCCTGATTGTACTACGGCGGATGACGGCGACAAAACATTTTCTCTCCAAGCTATTATTACTGGAAATTACATTTGAAAATCAGCATTTTTTGTTTACTCTGGTGGCGATGCTTATCTAAGCGAGCGAAAAATGTTGGTCATCGCTAGAGCATGTATGTTAATTTGGCATCAAATTGCAATAATATTCATTATACCATGATAATGTTAAAAATGAATTTAGGATTGCCCCAGGACTAATTGATAATGTTACTTTCAAATTAATGGTGTAATTGGAGTCAAATAGCATGATTGCGATAAACTAACGATGGGAGAATAAATCGAAAAACTGTTAGTTTATCAATATGGATTGAATTATTCCAATTCACTTTGGTCTTCTTTTCTTTTTAGCCTCAATGGATGTCGTCTACGATGGAAAAACCTTGTTTTTAATGACATGCTCCATTAAGATTTGTTTGTAACCGCGCAATTGTGAATATACCTACCTCTTGAATTCGCAATGAAGCATTTCATTTGGTAAATATAGATATTTATTCACAAATAAATACATATCTTCCTCATCCTTACCCGATTGAAAATTCTTCCCTCTACACAATGTGAAGCATGTGTACTCCCTCTATACAGACCTTCTCTATCCTCCGTAAGTAATTGGAACATAATTGGAATGAAGGAATGCGGTAAAGAATGACAGCAGGTTGTGTGATCATGGCACATCGATGGGTTGTTGTTTTCGTTAAGATCGTTATTGTGTATGACCATCAAAGGTATTTGTGTGTATAATAAGAGACAGGGGATTGTCAGCCGTACCATCTACCGATTCGATCGATGGATTTTTCTTCCTCATAGGAAAATCCACTATGATCGGTAGAACATTAATTGCTTATGCTTGGTTTCGCTAATAGTAGGGCCCCCTTCGCTTTTATAGCGTCGGGGTGTTTTTCCCTCGTCCCCTCCCTTCCGCTCCTATCCCTTCCCAGAGGCGTCGGCGGGCTCCCATGGCGGGGGCGCCTCTATCCTTTTTCCTTCCTCTCCAGCCCCTCCCCGGGTGATCGGGCGTATATGCCACTGGCTTGGTTCCTGGCCCCGGTGCGATGTACCCTCGAAGGGTTCCCCTAGAACCCTCATTCTTTCTGTCAGCCGTACCCATTTCTCGTAATTATTTCCAAAACTAATTTCTCATGCCAATAATTTGCTGCCGCGCAGTTGCTAGCAATTTTCACTCTTTTCTGAGGAGTAGAACTAGAAGAAAACGCATGCAAGATGATCCACAAATCTAGAGATGGAGGATATTTATGCTTCCAGTAATAAGTATTAGGTTGAACCGGTAGATAATAAAAAATTGAAAACAATTAAAATTCTGGTCTATGATTCCGATGTCTCTTGAAAGGAATTGCCCATTGCTACATCACATAGCTTTTGATACATTTTCCTGAAATTTTGAGAATCTTTCACTCATTATTTTAGTTGAATGATACACATAATAATCCGTTAAACATCAAATTTTTATGCACGATTTTCAAACTTTCAAAATTAGGTTTTGATTGATGAAGTTTTTGCCGACTAGAGTGTAACGATTAAGCATATAGGTCACAGTTTTAATGGTTAGTATTTGGCAGCAATTAGCTGAATATATTGATCATTTTTGCCTAGTTAATTCTTGAGAAATACTGTGAAAAGTGTATTCATCTGACATGGAAAGCGCCGGGGTATTACTAACATTCCCATTTTCCACTATATCTAGCCAACTTCACTTCTTTGGATCGGCTAGCTATGATGTAACCAAGTGTAAGACGAAATTTCTCGCTTCGTGACCAGTAATGCACCTACATTGGAGTGTTGGAGTGCTCGTATATGAGAAGTCGATTTTTAACTCAAGCGTCAGTCCAATCTCGCTTTTCATTAATGAACCCTATCTATTCTATTCTGCGCACGTTGCTGCTTCATCATTCCGTCGTTTAATCTTATAGTCCATTTCTCCCGCACACTTTCACAATTAGGACCTCGGCTCCATAATTATCATCGAGCTTAGTAATGACCTCATCAAACTGTAGAGCAGATTCATGCAAACTATATTAATTTCTAGGTACACGATAGTAAAGTTGGGGTGTAACAAGTAATATTTCGATACTCGTAGGCGGCAAATGTTAGAATTTGCGGTGGGAGTTTGAAGAATTCCATACGAAGGCATTAAAAAACGAAGTTTGGGAAGACGGTGGATATTTTTAAAGAAGTTTTAAATGTTTTTCATGCACGAATAACAAATAATTATTGGTTGAGTATTCTTAAAAAGATAATAATAATGCTTTCACCTACTATTGTGAGGAATCAGTAATTATTTTAATGCCTCTGAATCATTAATAATGTAAGCCTTTTTAACTCAGTTCGACAATGCATTTAGTCGCTTGTATCTCATATAAGATGATCACGATCGAAAGAAAATATTTCCAAGCTCATGCAAGCTTTTTTAATTTTAAAAACTATCAAAAGAACAAACCATATGCCAATAATTTAGTGTTAGAGATGCTGCAACTTATGTTGCTATCTCAATGGTACCAATACAGAATTGGGTATTTCATGGTAAACCACGAGATAAATTGCCTAAAATCCTAATATTTGGGATAAATAAATTGCTTATTTACTAAATTAAGTTGAGAATGTGACTTGAAAATTTTTCTCTTCATTTCAATATTAATGCAAGTAGATTACCTTCATATCAGGTTTATATTCGGGAGTGAGTTGTTAACCTCGGGCTTAAAGGAAATGCAAATTGTCAGGTATAGGCTTCTTTTTTTAGAACAGGTTCCCGGAGAAAGTTATGTGATTTAAGGTATTCAAATTGTAAAATATAATCTGAAGAAGAATCTCTCGATCTCTTGATTCTTATATGACGATCAACCATTTCTTCAGGAACAGTAAATTCGATTTCGCTAGTGGTCGTCATGTGAACTAAAGGTGCGAATTAAAAACATATACCCCTACTTTACTACTACTAAAAATGTTGCCTAAGGTACTAAAATAATGAGAAAATGTTCCTCTCAGACATCCAACTTAACCCTTGGAGCGCCGGGGAGCGCTATCGCGTTCCTCCTATCTCTCGCGAAAAGTGCAATGTCACTATTAGATGCTGATAATTAACTAATCATACAATTGTAAATATTCATTTTATTTTGAAATTAACTTTTTTCTTTAAATTATAAAACTTAACTCATATTACCAAAAATTCGTCAAATAATACAATAAAAAGGTGAAAACACGATATAATAAAGATTTCCTAAAGTTTTTCCCTAACCTACTGCAAAATCAGCAAAAATGCATCGGCACTTTTGGCATAGTACCTAGAAAATCGGTTGCCACTCAAAGCGCTAAAATCAACAACGTTAACAATGAGGAATGTTAAGGGTTTCCTTAACAATTTATGTGTGAACATTCATCGTTATTCATTGATGTGCAAACGCTGAAATCGGTCGATCAAATTAAAAAGTGTGGAGAATTCGTACAGCTACTTTCGCAAAATTGACAAATTACTACAGATGTTTGTATAATTACTGTCGTGTATGTAGTTGAGCAAGCTTAGATCCTTCTCGGTCTAAAATGAGAAAGTGTTAATGTAGCACCACTTGTTAACCCGGTGATTTCGTTTTAGTGGGAATCTAAATCTACATTTTACCACGCAAGACGCCTAAAAGGTGTGTGGCAGGGGGTGTTAGGACACCAGCCATTTTCACATAAAAAAGAAATCCTCAAACGAAATTAAGACTGGCATTTATTTAAGTCTTTTATGGTTTCTCCGTGTCGCTCTTAAAGATATCCATTCTCAATTGTTAAAACAATTTAAGCCTACCGCGCAGCTTCCGAGTCTCCAGCGGCTCCCAGCCTAATTAGCTTAACATCTGGGTAACGCTGTCTGTACGCCCGTAGCTGTTTTTGAGCCTTATAGCCTTCGTTTGTATTTTATTTAGTCAAGTCTTTCTGCACCGGATCCCATACGCTCGCTGCATATTGAAGGTGCGGTCGGACGAGTGCGAAATAGCACCTTTTTTTTACTTTCTCATCCAAAAATCTTCCCGCTATTTACTTGACGTATCCTAATTTATTCAAAGCTATGCCGAAAATATTCCTTATATGTGTTCCCCACGAGAGGTTCGAGGTTATCGTAATTTATAGGTACTTCACTTCGTCTGTTGCCTTTATGTTAATACCATCCACAGCATAAGCAAGGTTAAAGTTGGACAAACTCTGCAAAAAATGCATCGAAATGCATTTCCTAAGATTAAGCTCGTGTCCCCACTCATGGTAATGTAATACAAGTGATCGGAAGTAACGGAAATCGAGGTAAAATATTTCCCAAGCAGCCTTCATACACCGTTCATTTATCCGTGTCTCATGTTACGTTTGCTCTGATATCCTTGAGTACTAACGTTGGTAATCGGAACGGATTCCTGCTTCTCTTCACACTTCAATTACCATGGTAACAGTCTATTGGTCGTTCTCGATGAACTCACACGATGCAAGCTGCCAACTTCACGAAGAAGCATAAACTTCCAATCATCGTCATATATATTATTATTACAGAAAGGTCTTTTTCTGTCATTCCGTATAAGTTCCGTTAAGGCTGCACTTACCGTGATAAATGAGGTATCCATTTAAACGTTGAATCACCGGCTTCTGACGAAAAATACAATCTTAATCTTAAATTTTACTATATTTACCCATTAATTTGACTTAAAATTTTCAATTTCTCCATGTCGATTACTCGTTCGAGGTATATCGACTCCACACATTTTTTTTTTAATTCTAAACTTCATTATAAGGTTTTAAAACCCATTAAAACCATTACTGATCCAAAGAAACGCAACATAAGGAGGTAAAAATGTTAAAAACAAAATCTAAGAAATATGAAAAATATTCTATAAAAGAGACTGAGTGCATAAGGAACTTAAAAGATAACGTTTATCACGAATAAATTAAAATATCGTACTGAAAGTATTCAAGAATAATAATTATGAATGAGAATTGACGACAAAAAATGAAGATAGTACGAAATGCACATAGTGATTGTACATGGGTGAATGTTATAAAATTGTTATTCATAAGAGGGAGAGTTTATTATGAAATTGTTTTAAAAATTACAAAGAAATTATAAAGAAAGTATTTTATGATACACCTTCTTCTTTATTTAAAACCCAATCACTCCGTTTCCTCAACACACTTATTCCCTGATAGCATGAAAGTGCGAAATTTTTGCACGGGTTACCTTGTCAGCACTAATTTTCTAAATCACTAAACTTGTTTCATTAAGGCCTGGTTACACGGTACATTAACACGTACAAGTTAATGTACGTTTGCGTGAGTTATTTTGGTGGACCGGAACGGAACATGTACGAATGCATGAACCAAATTAGAATAGGTTCTATTTTCTGTTCATGCATTCGCACAAGTTGGGTGGCTACACGGTACATTTTGGCGTTCATCCTCGCGTTCATACATTTAGACATTAACCCGTGCGTGTTGATGTATCTCGTAACCAGGCCTTTAGACTCGCTAACATTCCTCGAAGTATTTCATGGAACAAGTGACTTTTTACACAGTTACGCTCGCTGGGGCCAAGTTATTTACACACAGGGTGAAATTTGACATAAAAATTTCATTTGGCTCTGCCGGGATTCGAACTCGGAGCCATTCGAGTGTACAACCAGTTAATTCACCAAGCAATCTCATGGGAAATTTCATACTAGGTTAACCAAAGCTGGTGTCAGCGTCTCAATTTCACATTGCGGCTCAAAAGAATGCATGAATGAAAGAAGAATGAAATGAATGAATGAACGTATATTTATGCTCTGGGTTTCCCTATATGAGCATATATAAAATACATCAATTTTTGCGCAAACAACAAAAATAAAAAAATGATTTATAACATGCAAATATAATCGACGCCATAAAAATAAATCCGTTTGTCACATTACTATTTCGATACCACCTCTGCACAGACGCTCAACAATCACCACCGAATCAAATCCGCTCATCTAGTAGCCAATAATACGAATGCGCTCAGCTAGCAGTAGCCGGGGCATAAACGCTCACCTCCATTTCTCCAACCTTCGTTGAGCGTTTGTGCAGTGGAGGTATCTATTTGCAACAAAAATAAAAAAATAACATCAGGAAAACAAGGAGAACAAACAGAATTGAACATGAGATAGGGAAAAATCATTTAAAAAAATTCAGGTAGCTTGTGATTGCACACCATACAAATAATATACCGACGTAAAATGTAGTTTACACCCTACATATATAATGGAAACTATGAAATTAAGTATAATTTACGCATGAAAGTACTCTGAAATAAGTAAGAAGCAAGAAGATGGAGGTTTTGTTGAAGATGTTAGTTAGACGGAGTTTGAAGAAGAAGACGGAGGTTGTGTTTACTAAGCCACTTTCGGAGGTTTCAAGTCGTAAGGATTTATCCTTACGAATTTCACCCTTGAATTATGGAAAATATTTTGAAAAAGTGTACAAAAATAAGTTTTCAATCCTCTCCACTAATTCATCCAAATTACTACTTATAATGAAGCATCAGCGGTTCTACATTTTCCCCAAAAACAACATGAATTCCCTTACGTTGAATGCAGTCAGAATTAATTGTTTAACAAAAGGATTAATAATTTCCACAGATAAAGTATTTTATTCTCCGGGTTTTACGAGCAAATATTTTTAGAGGTGATTATGGAATTTGGGAAAACGGTTATTTTTAATTTTAATCTGAAGGCTAAAATGCTGTAAGTAGTTGAATATTTTAAGTCATCCTAATTGGCCACTGATTATATTCATTTGGTCAATGCTGCGCGCCAATAAACATCTATTTTTTCGATTTGGATTTGTCGGACGAATAGAAAAGGATGCTTTCGTTTCATGGCTTGTGATGGTACATTAATTTACAAGGGCAGTACTCAGTTAATTTTTCAACCTTCTATTTAGACCTTCACTAAACTTCTATGCATACCTATTTTTGCGTTTAATTGACCGTGGAATCTGAATAGAAGAGCCTTTATCCGACGCAGCGAGTCATCATTCAAAAGTGCGATTTCCTCTTTTGAGAGAATCTTTGACGTAGTAGCCTAATCAGGTAAAACGATCTCCATGAGGACCAACTATTTGGTGGATCTTTGAATATATATTTACGCGGAAAAAGATATCATAAATCATGACAGTCACGTGTATTCGGAGAGGATGTTGAAACAGTTGATGATGGCCTGGGAATCATCTCGGCGTCTTCGGTCACGTTTTCGCTCGTGAATGTGGAGCAGACGGGAGAGTTTGAGGGACGAATTCAAAGGAAAATATATTGTCTATCCTTTTGCTCGGGGCCCAGATAGTATGAGCAGAGATTCATTTAATTATATATTCATGAAGATGAAGCTGTCACTTTCCTGCCGTTCAAAAGTTAATGGTTGTGGTAAGAAAATCGAGGTAGGGGCAGTGCTACTAAATCTGCTACTGCTAAGAGAGAGGAAATAACACCTGCAGCAGTCCAGAAAACCGTTTAAATGTACAAACGGTGGAGTTTGATAGTTCATGAAGTGCATGATTTAATCAAAATCGGCCAATTTCTTCACCGAACCAGCGTTTTGTGGAACTCTTGCATTGGTAATTACATACAATTTAGCAATGAGAGAAACAAGGAACTGAAATATATGAAAATCTTTGGAACGTTTATTAAAATTTTTATAAACAAAAAAATTAAATTTTTTGGTAACAGTTGAGCTGCGGAAGAGCAAATTCTCCTTGTAAATACATATTGAAATTTTTTGAATTGTACATCTTTTCCTGTGTTTGAATCCTGGCAGCTTTTCATGCATGGTGAAACATCGTATATGGCTGTTTCAGAGGATTGTAGTTTTAATTTTACTTTCTTGAGATGTTAATTGCATTATTCTATATATATATTTAATTTGTATTTAGAAGGGTTATGAAAAGTTTTCGCAAAATAGGCGACAGTTTACTAATCAAAACTTGGTTCGTCAGTCATGCAGTGGCTCATAAGGAGCATTTACAATTATTAAATTTAAATTTGATAATTTTGCTAAACAAGAATTTTTTATACTATTTAATTAAGATTAACTTAAATCTATTAATAGTTACATAATTATTTTATTGTGCTTCATGTGGCGAAAAATATGCATCAATCTCATAATCTTACTAGAGGATGAAATCGTGGTTGTCATAATATCATTATTGTTCAAAAAAATTATAATAAAATTATAATTTTTTTCCGGTATAAAACCTCTAATTTACTCTTACGATGGTGTCGTTATACAGACTTATTATCGCTGTTCATCAGTCTTACATTTGTGTAATATAGCTTCACTCTCTAATTTTATCTTTACGTTACAGTTGCTCTTTCTTCATCCGTCGTAAATCGTCCGTTCCTAACGAGATCTCCCCGAAGAGATTTTTTTCCATCAATTCCTTCCTCAACTGCTATATTCTTTAAACCGAGAAGTCTTGATATTATAACTTATTAGAAACACTACTAGATGAACTGCATTTAAAAAAGTCTGAGGTTTTTTACTATCGCTAAATAAAATTTTCCATTATATTATCCCGAATTCATGCGTATTTTATGAATCATTATTTCTGGTTACAATTGTTTATATCCAAGTTTCCATATTAATTATCAAAAGATAATGATTTCTTTTTCCTTATTTCTCAATTCTCAACACTCTACAACCTAGGAACGTAGGCTTTCGCTGCGAGATGCATTGTTGTCAACGGCTTTCGGGAGGAGCTGCGTCTTGCGCTTTGTTACGCGAACTTTCGCGGTCATTGTAGGTCGCATTATCAGGCGATGAATGAAAAGTCGGGAAAAGATTGTCAATTAATATACTCGTCAACCCTCTGGAGGGTTGGAGAGTGGAGTGAAGAAGGTTGACGAGTATATTAATTGAAAACCTTTTCCCGATTTTTCATTAATCGCCTGATTATGCGGCCTGCAATGGTCGGGAAAGCTCGCGTGACGAAGCGCAAGACGCAGCTGCTACCGAAAGCCGTTGACAACAACTCTGCAACATAATTTCACCAATTTTCAGCCATTTAACCAGCTATCCATTTGATAGAGTGCCTATTAATTGCTTTACATTTCCACCACTCCGCATACATACGGTATTCACTTAGCGAATAATTCACTATTATTTTCTCTGTAGAATCTCTGTGTCACGTATACATTTTGTAAGTAAGTCTAGAGTAACGCCGCTGCTCAAATTTGAAGTGGTCTTTGCTTCAACGGCGAGTTCTACCCTAGCCATAACTTCCAACTTATCGATTAAGTCATGCATTAAGATCCAGTAGTGAATACGTGGAGGAGCCATGATGGGTACCTGTCTTTATAGCCCATTCGATCTTTCAAAGCCCAGTAAAACTGGATAGTCAACACGGCATCAGTGAAATTTATTAAGTAATCTGGATATTACGGCGCCAAGTGTAATGAGATGCAATACGCTTCACTATCGCTCACGCGAGGGTGATTTGAAACTAGATCGGTTTTATGAAGTTTCCATTTCGGGAGCCATCTCTTGAACGACACAATCGCCGATGCGCAGAATCAGGGAGAGAGTTGAATTTGAATATTCGGTTCCGTGTAACTAGTTTTCATTTGATGGGACTGGGATGGGTTTTAGCTAGTCAATGGGCAAAATCATCTCTGGTGGTCATTATATTCACTCTGTCTGATCCGATAATCTTACAAATTATTAGTTAAATACCTTTAAACTTGAAACTTCGCAGGTATACTAAAAATGATTGAAATTTATTGATATGTACTTCATTTGACATAGATCCTACCCGTTACTGAGATACAGAGGCCCAAACGTGAGCAAATTTCAATAAAAACGCCCGTCTTCAATTTTATCTGAAAATCTTCCATAGTAAGTGAATGGTGAAGTTACGGGTGGATTCTTGCCGAATAAAAAACCACATAATCTGTTAGCATGGTGTCTTTTCTTAAATTTTCCGTAATCTTAAAGAATACAGCCCATAAATTCTTACCGTGCAGTAACAAAATGGCGGATACTGTTTTTCGACGAAGTTTTACATTTAGGTAGAGTTTCAAATAGGTTTTCGGCAAGGTCGCGCAGAGTAACTTATATGAGAGCATTGTTTGAAGATTTCTTGAGGTCTTTATGCAGTTTTCTTTGAAATAAGTTTGCGTCGCCGGAAATTACATTGATTTTTCGATCGCGCGGCAGGGTTCTTCTCCGCGCGTCGGGAGTTGGATTATCCGCGCCGCGGTAAGGTTATTGAAGCTGTATGGGTTTTAACGCTCAACATTCACCATTTTTATGTTTTGCTTCAAGACACCGATTCTCAAATGGTGAAGAGTGTGGAGGTTTTTCATGCGATGTACTTGCACGTTTCGTCGAAGTTCAATTCGTTACCTTTGGATACGATCGAAGACCATGCTTCTATTAAAAGCGTTCAAACCTCGACAAAGTGAGTTGTTTTCCTGGGACTCATACAAAAAGACCTACCAGAAAGATACCATCTGAGACCCTTATACCTTCTTCAATTTCTTTTTCCGATTTCCGCCCACTGTGCGACGCTTCGTAGCTGATTATAATGGAATACACCAACGGATGAAATTTGCCATGAAAAAATATTTGAATTAGCCGGGATTCGAACCTGGATCTCCCGGTTAGGTGTGTTGGCCAGTTATACCACCAAGCCATTTTCTCAGAGCGTACTTCGGGATGGCTTGGTGGTGTAACTGGCTAACTAACCTGACCGGCAGATCCGGGTTCGAATCCCGGCTAAGTTAAATACATATTTTTTCACGGCGAACTTCATCCGTTGGTGTATTTAACTTTGCACCCGTGCGCGAGACTGCGCACAAAATTACTTGTTCCTGCAGTGCTTTGGTTATAATATTTTTACTGCGATGTATTGCGGTCCTTGTGTTATTTCCGGATCGTCAAAAATAATAATGATATCTGAATTATTTCTCAAAGACATTAGAATACTCAATTTATTAATTAGTTAATTAAGTGAAATTAGGCGTTGGTTTGTTTGGGTCTTCATCAAATGAGTATTTTGTGATTGGCAGTTTTATATACATATAGGCAATAAAGTTATAATATAGATCACAGATTTACAAAACGTATATTTAGTGTAATAAAACTAAAATAAATTTTTATGGTGCTCTTTACAGAGGAAGAACCATGGTTAAAAATGTGAAAAAGAAAGTATATTGTTAAATCAAGCTTTTCCGTTTTGGAAACTAACGCCATAATTTTCCTCTTCCCTGAATTACTCTTTCTCTAGTCTGTAATTTTTAAGAGAATTAAATCATTCTGCGAACAAGTCTTTTCATCCCTTGACTTCAGAGCAATCAGTTTATATTTTTGGTGCCTTACCGAATGGGAGGCTGTCATGAAAATCATTACCAAACATTTCATTAAAGATATATGTTACTACTTGATTTATATTACCCACTTGTTGCTATTGACAGCAAGAGAGCCAACTGAATTTATAATTTGTCTTAACGTTAAGATAATGATTTTCCGTGATTTAATTTTCCCTAATATATGTTAAAACATTTAAACTAAAATATCTAGCACTAGCAAAGGAGGCGTTCATGAACAGGAAGGAGCTTCTGAGAGGATCGTGATGTAAGAGTTTGAAGAAAAGATTAGTGAAGAGAGATCTGGAGTGTAGCTCCCTACGGTGCGCAAACGTGGACACCGAGGAAAGAAGACGAGAGAAGATTGGAGGCATTCGAGATGTAGGTATGGAGAAGAATAGAGAATGTGAAATAGACGGAGAGGAAAAGGAACGACGAAGTGCTGGACATGGTGGGTGAGGAGAGGCAACTTTTGGATGAGATACGGAGAAGACAGAAAGGTTGGATGGAGGGAGTACTTAGCGGGGAGGGGACGTTGAAAATGGTGTTAGAGGGTAGAATGTTAGGGAAACGAGGGAGGGGAAGGAAAAGAATAGGATTTTTTAGATAGATTGAAAGGGAGTAGGCCTTACAGTGAATTGAAGAAGGCAATGCTGGAAGGAAAGGGAGGCTCCTATATCACTTGTTTACTACTCCATGGAAACCTACCTTAATCGGTAGAATACTATAATGAATAAATGAATTTTTTCCTGAGCCATATAAATTTTTTTATCTATCTATCTAATCTGTGTGCTCACGCCGTTCAATTTACCATATAAAATCGGTTCTCGTTTGGTATTCTGTATATCTTCAACATTGAAGTAGTCCTTAGCTTTTCACCGAATTGAAAGTAAAAAGCACGAATATTACAAAAGAGGATCCTCAAGTCTGCTTCTCAATGCATTGTCACCCAACGCGCATTTGAAAGAGTTTACATAATTCGCCACTCGTGTCATTGACGGACAAATTGACCCGAGTTTCACGAGGAAATGAGGTATAATTAGCAGTATTAACCGAAATATATGCATATTTTGACGTGATTTACCAAATCCATCAGTTTTCGATGCTATTCCTCGCAATGTCGAACGTAACACTGCATGATATTGGAAAAAATGGATCGCATTGCATTCATCACTGCGCCGCGGACATTTTTGAAAACCGATTAAAATGGGATAGAAGTGGCAACAGAAATCAGCTTTCTATAGGATGGAATTGGGCCCCCTCTATGCAGTCCTCTGGGCATTAAGATAGCTTTTTTGGGCCAGTTCTCAGCTCGATTTCATCGATCATCCACGGATGCACATCATTTAAACGTGCGGATGACGACTCAAAAACGTTAATGACACCCAGCTGAGGGGGTGTTACTGCTCACGAACCCGTTGAACCATTTCCTGACTGGAAAAAAAAGCTTCGGGAGATGATTTGTGACCACGATTTTTGGGTGGTAACGGCTCCCACGAGTGAAGTTTGCGCACCCCATTCATGCATGTATTGATTGGTCGATTTTTAGGTGAACGGCTCCGAAGAGAGAAAAAAACTCATCGCAACATCCTCCACTCTCGAATTTTCTCAACACGCACAAGGTTTTTGTTTACTTTTCCTTCTCGCCGTGGGAGTTGTCGTGAGGTTTCACTCGTGAAACGCTATTGTAATGATACACGCAAGAGCGAGGAGACCTCGGATGAAGGCGTCACATTTTTAGAGGTCGAATACGTCAACTCAGCCATGAAAAATAAACGAAAGCAAATTGATTGTTTTTGAGGCTTTGATTTTTCCATTACTACAATAGTTCTTTTGCTTTACGAAATAGATGAACAGATATTTGACATCGTTTACGTTCAGTAAATGTATATTAATAGTCCTTGCAGTGGCGCCGACTCCATGGGGCCTGAGGGGGCCCGAGCCCCCTCAAAGATTCGTTTGGGGGGGCGGAGCCCCCTCAATAACTCAAGAAAATAATTAAGTTTTTGTAAAATAATTTTTGAAATCACAAACATATATTGGTATTTTCCCATGTTTGACGATAGATACCTTTTAAAACACATTCAATAATGTGTTAAAACAAATAATTTTAAGGTAGTAAGCAGGTTAACTGAAAACAAGTGGTGTGAATTATGATAGTGGTGCTGCGACACACTTTGAATTTAACCTCTTCCCAGGGTAATACCCCCGATATGGGCCCCCCCAATATTTTTTATAAGTCGGCGCCCCTGAGTCCTTGGATGGATTACTTTCTTCAGACCGTAAAAGTATCTTGTGAATATCGATACCAATAATTAAGAGTAAAAAAACAAGTATAATGAAAAGTATCATCCTTAATGTACTCCAATATTTTTGAGTTGAGAGATTCTAAATATTAATCTCATATAACTGAAAGAACATTCCCCAAATTTTGATGTATCATTATTAAAAGCCTTTCAGATGAAACAATTAAAACATGTTAAAAATTGCAATCGTTAAAATATTTCAAACATAATAGTTTAACAATGAATTTTTTAAACAATCGATTCTTAAATCAATATAATGGCAATCAATCAATTTTTGTCAGATCCAAAGAACTTCGTACAAAAATAATACAGCTAATACCTGTGCACGTTGATTACATCTCGTAATAATTTGCATCAAACATTTAACTTTGCCTTTACTACATCATATTTTTTGCTTTGCTAGAATCCTAAACAGGCATTTGACATCTCATGCGCTCAGTATTGTACACTCTCACTTATATTGAAAGGCTGTGAATGAATGAATTTCTTCAGACCGTAGAAGATTCTTGTGATTATCAGTGTCAATAAGTTAAGAGTTTAAAACAAAACAAATAACAAAAAGAATCTCTTCGTAAATGTTCTAAAAATATTATCATAGAGATTTTAACTTATCTATCATAACTGAAAGAACACCCCACAAATTTGGATATCTCATTCTTATTTGTAAAATGCCTTAGATATGAAGCAATAAAAGTTTGCTATAAATCACCCCTTAAATCCAAAGAAATTAATACAAGAATAAATCATCAAATATCTGCGCACATTGATTAATTCCCGTAATTTGTGACGTCGAACATTTAATGTTCGCGGAAACTGATAATATCCGACTTATTATCGATTTTCAAAACGATACAAATGGTATTTTTCATTGGGGAGGCAAACATTTTAACTAATTCTTTTCAAAACCTCAGTTGGTGGGGTCAACTCTAGTCCGAAGTGGTGTGAAATGACCCAGGTATAATATATATTTCATAATAGATTTGAAATTTGAAAATTTGCAATCTCCTTTCTTTTCTCTGGAAAATGTCTTTAAATTTCAGCTAGTATATTTTTAAATGATCAACTTGAACAAGATGATTTTATTTATTTTCGTAATCATGCTGGTGAATATAGATCTGTGCGGATGTATGATCTATGTGGACGTTCCCGAGGTTTTCAATGTTGATTCCATTTCGATATTTTAGCTCTCACTTTCGTCTCATAGTTTCCTGCATGTAACATCAGGAATGGTTCTTTGAAGAATAAGATGAAAACTAAAGACCGGCTGTAAGTATTCTTTAGCATAACTACGCATTAAATGTAGGAAATCAAAGGGCACTTGTGCATCATTCTATTTCCGGCTTAACTCATATGCGGAAGGCCATTAAGTTCTAATCCCCCCGAAAAAATTGCATCTTGATCATCCCATTCTTTCCAATAAAGTTGTTGATTTACACAAATACGTACAGTTTTGTCTGGCCAAGTGGAAAAATACTTGCTTCCACCTGGTGGGTATTCTCGACATCTCAAATATTTCATCGAGTAGAAGGACTTTCTAAATTCACCACCATGCATTTTCTTCCTCATTCCTTACATAATAATAATAATAATGGCGTCATACGGCTTTTAATAACACAGCGAAATTTAATAGAAATATATTTTGTTGAACCCTGAATCATCGTCCTCCTATTTCCCTTGCTTCCTCGTGAAATTACGATGTGCTAACATCATGCATATCCAGAATGCAGGTCATTTCCACCTGCAAGTGAATAAGTGAACATGGAAAAGAGTATTTCACGGGTTACTATCATCGTATAACAAGTTCGAAATATAAGAACAAGGATGTATAAATACGAAATGCTTTCGTGAAATGAAATTGGTGGAGAGCCTAGGCGGTCAGCTGAAGGTCTGATTTTCTCCTTGAGAAAACTCTTGTAGGTTCTGAAAAATCTCTTTGTCAATGCAAATAAAAATAGCTAAGAATATACAAGCGTATCATGCATTAGTCTTTCTTTCCAAGAAAACATTCGAAAAAATTGTTGCAGTTAATAAAGAAAAGTCACTGTGCTATATTCCGATTTTTTTAACTTTGGCTTTATTAAGTTTCCACCATTGTGATTTACGTGATGAGAAAAATTATTCCGAATACCCATCACAAGAAATCATGACCTTAACGTTTTCAAAATGAAAAATTTCCTCAGTCGAATTGTAAATCATGCTTTTGTAATATTCCAGCAGTTTTGCAGGAGTTGACATATCCTAAAATTTGAAAACGCCAAAAATGGTGAAAGAACATTAATTGTCGCGTTATTATGACCACGCGTCCATGAATAATTTATCGTGCTGTAAGATTAAAAAACTGTTATTAATTATTAATCTGTTATTTACAATCTACTTCATTCCATTCAGTGATGTGTTGCCGAGCTGAAACTTATGGTTTCCGAGCGCCTACTCGGGAGACCATGAATTATGAAAGTTTTACTTGCTTTGACATAAAATTCAATGTGGTAACACGAATGTTTATTTTAGAAGCAATTAATTAAGCATGCTATCTGCACACCTTCAGTATTTTGGGGAAACAAATGTGAGAGAAATAACCAATTTATTCAATTATGTTTCTCAGTATTGCGCAGCCATAATACATACTTTCCATGAGGATCACCTCATTTTACTAGAAAAATGTCATAAGTCAATGCAGTCAGGGGTTAAAATGTTTTAGTTTGGGTCAGATTTTGTGGAAGAATCAGCCAAATAATACCATTATGCCTTCTGTCATGCGCAGTCATAATACTTGACATGGTAATCCACTCATTTTGCTAGAAAATCTCAACGTAGTAAAATCGAAAAAAAAATCGAAAAAAAAATCAACGTAGTAAGGGATTAAAATATTTGCATCAAAAGATGAGATCTTTTTCTTTAAAATAAGGCTATTATGTTATCCATATCTCGTCCGAACAACTTTAGGTTGGAAAGGCATCCCGGGAAATTGAGTTCATACGCCAGAAGAAAAACCTTTCAACCAAGCTTCGAGGAAACTTGCATAAGATTTCGTCGCTGCCGCTAAGATCAATTGCATCACACTGATCAAACATCAATTTCTTCCATTATCAATGGTCTCTATGAACCCATCTATTGTTCAATTCCTCTGTATTTTACTAGGAGTAATCCTAGAGATACCCAACAGAATTTAGTTTGAGCAATCATCATAGGGATACAATGAATACCGAAGAGAGCGAAGATATTGTAAATCGATGTATTAGTTTTTCTCGTAAAATTTCAAAATATACCGCTGCCGTATCAGCAAAAACCACTATAACTGTATCTTGGTTGAAAATCAGGTGAAATAACGATTTCATTCCATCGCTGATATGCTATGGGAGGACTAAATCAGTTATAGACGAAAGACTCAGGTTTAATATGGTGAAATTTTCCTGTCAAGGTGATAGAAAAACAAACAAAACTTTTTTGTCATTTTTCACACTTAAATTAAACTTACACCGACCTATTTTTCACCGGATAACCGTAATTTTCCAGATATATCAACTTTATCCAGTGAAATATAAATCATGACTTATTTTATAAATATAAGTCGGAGCAAGTTTACTTTAAGTGTAGAAAATTACAAACGTTTTTGTGTTCTGCTACCATCATGAGCAAATCATGTTTTTTTACGTTTTAATTTCTATGAAACCGAAATATATTGTTCATTTTGTGATATAAATTTTTGTTTTGTGGTCAATAACTCGAATAATTTTATCCATTTTTTTTGCAGAATTCTTTTTAGTTGATTTCCAATATTGATTTCTTAACGACCCTCTACGCTGCCATGGAATGTTTGTCCGCAGATTTCACCGAGTAAATAAATCAGAGTTCACCGAAATTAACTTATTTAAAATCTGAATGTATTTGAAACGTAAACGTTACATGTAACCACAAGACGCCTTTCCCGAAATTGAAACGGAACGTGCTATATAAATATTACATGTTTGAGAATTTCATATGATGATAAATACATTTAACTGAAGAGCTTTCCCAAGCGGATAAATCGCCTTTGCCGCGGTTACTGTCGTTTTACACACCACGAAAGCATGCGTGCATACCACGTTAAAGTGGTGCCCTTCTTTGGCGTACTCTCTGATATTCACTCGCCCTTATGGGGGCCAAGGTTCACCAAAGCACTGATCTATGAATGTTCTGCACAGGAGAAGTACACGGAGGTCATTTCATGTTCACATGACTTTAGTGAAAGATTTTATGATAAAGATTGAAACTTTTATTGGTGTGAGCTATTTCAAGGTTGGCTAAAAGCATCCAAGATTGTATTCTATAACACGGGAACACGTGTTTCGCAAAAAAACGTATTTATCCGAGAAATATCCCTAGCGCACGTGTACTCATACTCGTTTTTAAAGAAGTAGACGTAGAATATAATGTCTAATGTTTTTGACTATCAATTCCTAATTTATTTAGTTTTTCGAGCATTTCCATGACTGTTTATGGTTGTTACATTTATCTGTGTATTTTGGTGGCATTATACGTTGAAGTGGACCTTTTATCTTTATAATGTTCATCTCCTAACTTTTAGCGACCAAATCGCTTAACAATTGTGTATCATTATGATTTTCCTATTAAGTGAGCTAGTGTTTCTATATCTTTGATTAGTGCTTATTTTGGAGAAATAGCCTTCATTGAAAATGGGGGAGGAAAAAATACAATTTTCAGTTATTTTTGGCTTATTCACTTCATAAAATATAAAAATTTCATTGGAGGATTATAATTTACAAAATTTCATCTACAATCTAATAACTATGGTTCCTTTTAAATCACTGCTTTCTTTATAATTGTAGTGCATGTTTTAAAAATTTTATCCTCTTTGAAAAGTTTTTAAATATTAATCATACCATTGATTTACACATTTACAGTCCCTTGCGTAGGGTGGCTGATGATGCAACTATGGATTTTCACTTCACATCCACGGAATCTTCCTCTAGAACTCGTCAAGGTATTTATTCGAAGCGAGCAGCATTTTTTACGCTCAACCAAAATTTATTATCCTCAGCAAATAAAATTAGAAATGTTAAGATTTTCCTCTTACGTACAAGATGAACAATAATTTCGGAGACCCGTTGCATCACAGAAGTTTTGCGAAAGGATTCATTACGCCATCCAGGAATCCACGCCATTTTAGGCCAGTGGGTTAAAGAATGCGTGAATTTGCAACATTTCCTTAATTTCTCCTCGTATATTTTTCCAGGTAAATTATAATCTTTCCTTTAGCAGCGTAGGCTGTCTCAATTACTCGTCGTCCCCCAAATAACCATCGTTTCCTAAGGAATTCAGACGAGCAAGATTTCCTTTGCAATAAATCTGTAGGACAATTCTTTGCTCATTTAATTCATGAACTTGTGAAGCAATGATGTCTGGCTCTCTGGTGACAATGAAGAGCGTGGAAAAAAAATCACGACTGAGGATTATGGACAAGGAGCTCATCAAAGGTTTCCTCAATTACCATAGTGCGTCTAGGTGTGTCTTTGAAATAGCTCAATGGCAATTGGCATACATATTTCGACTCTGGGGCGCGTTAATGCTTCGAGGACGGGCGAATATGCGGTCAGGAGGATGGCGTGGGTAGGTGTGCCAATTGACCATACGTGGACACTGGTCCCGAGGCGACCTATTGTCCATCTCGTGGTGTCTCCTGCAGGAATTACTAAAGACCAGTTTGAAGTCATCTTGAAGGGTAATTTATTTTAGCTCGTGCTCCTTGAGTTCATTATCGGGGTGGGCGCTCTCTCTTTAGCCAATTATTATTTATTTTTTATATATTGTACCGAAACGGATACAGCAGTGAGTACACGAGAAAGAGAATTGCGTCAGCAAAGGAGGCGTTATAAACAAGAAAGAAAAGTTTTAAGAAAAGATTAGTGAAGAGTCTGATCTAGAGTGTAGCGCTCTACGGAAACATGGACATTTAAGAAGGAGGAGGAAAGAAGACCGGAGGCGTTCGAGATGCGGTTGTGACGAAGAATGGAGAAGGTGAAGTGGACGCAGAGGAGGAGGAACGACGAAGTGCTGGAGATGGTGGGTGATGAGGCAGCTTCTAGATGAGATACAGGGGAGGAGACAGAAGGTATGGATGAAGGGAGTACTTGCATATACAGAACACACCGCAAGCCGCTTAAAAGGCATGTGGCAGGGGGTGTTAGGACACCAGCCGTTTACAAGTAAAAATGAAGTGCTCTACAAAGTTGGGACAAGTATTTATTAAAGTCCTTTATGGTTCGGGGAAAGAACGAATTCCCACATCTATCCGATAGGCAAAACATCTCTCTCAATTTATCGCCTTTATCGGACCTGGAACGATAGTGGGGCTCTAATATTATGATATCCGTGTCGTTGTTAAAGATATCCATTCTCAATTGTTCAAAAAATCTAAGCAATCGCGCAGTCTCTCCAGCGGCTCCCACCCTAATTCGCTTAACACCTGGGTAACGCTGTCTGCAGCCGCCCGTTGCAGTTTTTGACGAACCGCTCAGCCCTCCTTTGTATTTTATTCAGTTCGTGGATTGAGTCTTTCTTCAACGGATCGCATACACTCGCTACTTAACGGAGACGGGATGTTGAAAACAGTGTTTGAGGGTAGAATGTTGAGTAAGCGAGAGGGAGGAAGGAAGAGAATAGGATTTTTAGATGGAATGACAGGGTATAGACCTTATTATGAATTGAAAAGGGAAGTGCATGAAGGACACTTCCATAATACTTATTAAATACTCCATGGAATCCTATCTTAATCGGTAGAAAACATTAATAATAACCGATAAAAGTAAATATACTTTAAACAATTTGTAGATCACCCTCTCTGGTCTCCTCCCTCATTTAATACTTCTCCCTTTATTTCACAATAAGGGCCATTACCTTTCGTTCAAACTATTAACTTTATTCCCTTCCTTACGCTTTCCTAACTCAAACATGGTTTTCAGCGTCCCCTCCCCGATAGGTATCCATGTCATTCTCATCTGCTGCTCTACAGCACGCTGTATGTCTTGGCTTCCTCTTTAATTGCCTACATTCAGTCATTCTTCTTGCTTTCTCCCTCCATCTTGTAGTTCCCATTTCGTTCAAATCATCCTCCACATCCTGTGGCCATGCCTTCCGTGGTCTCCCTCTTCTTCGGACCCCTTCCATCTCGCTATTAAGAATTAGCTTGGCCTCTCTGTCTTTTTCCATCCTTTCTACATGCCCCAACGCTGCCAGCCGAAATTACTTGGCAAATTCACAGGAATAGAGTTTGGCAAAAACTAATTGGCAAATTCAATTATATCCATCCCTTGTAGTATTTAATTTATCTCCATTTTTATTCTACTTCTCCATTTATATCCTTCTGTAATTGGGCCGTAGATTCTTCTTATGCTCCTTTTCATGGGCGTCCCCAGTGGGGGACAGGAGTGGGCAGCGGCCCCCTCCTAGAAGCAAAAATTAAATAATAATATTTAAATAAGCATGATAATTTTTAACAGGAAAGTAATTTCAAAAATAATAATGCACTGTTATATTTTTTTTAAATGTTGGCTTCATTATCCCTTTCTGTGCTAAAATGTCACAACTTGAACGACTATGGCTTGCCCCCCCCAGTTGTGATCCTGGGTACACCCTTGATGTTTTTTTTAATTTTCTTAGGGTTCCTCGATTTATTCTCACTCAATCCAAACACTCTAACAACTCTGAATCTTCTCTGTGGCAAGAGTGCTTGGGTGTTGTTCTTCTCGGGTCCAAAACATAAACCAAAATTCTCGAAGTGCAAGGTGATCAAGGGGAAGGAATTGGCCGCTTCACCCTAACGTGCGAAAATCACATGCTCATAGCTTAGACCTGTATGTCAACTCTATCCTCACCAATCGAAATCAACATTTGAGTTCAACCTCTTAATAAGAGTGTTCGCCAGGTGTACGCCAGGAAATTTTATTTGCATTTCATTTCCCACTCTTTTCCTAATTATATGTGTCATCCTTTAAAAATTTATGAAGGCTATGTCTTAATTTGTCACATATAGGTCGTAAAATGCTTCATGATCCTCCTCGAGGTTTTTCTTCAGTTAGTATTCTCACGCTCAGTGCGTAATTTCTTTTAAAATTTGAAATTTAAGGTAACAGAACGCATACCAACACATTCAATCCATACGCTTATGAAATATAAACTCCTCTCTGAAACTTATGATTTTTTTAAAATTCGTAATAAAATCAGAATCAGGAATAATGTATGCCAAATTTAAAAAAACATGAAATTGTTTGACAATATTCAATATTCCCTGAAGTTACCGGAAAGCCTTTTCGGCGCGTTCCGGCCGAAATTAAGCACTGCTCACACTTGACTCACGCTCTGCCAAAAATGATAGGATTTCCGTTTTTATTGTTCCCTTCTTTTTTTATGGATTTTCATCTTCTTGGGAAAAACTTTCGGACCGCCCCAACCCAAAATCCTCCAATTCTAAGGGAAAGGTAGTGGATCCCTTACTCTGAATTTGTGGAAATCGCGCCCTTTTAGCTTGGTCTGGGATGAGGGCTCTACTCTCACCTGAGTAATGGAGTGATCTCCAGATAATTTTTGTTTTATTTCATTTCCCACTCTTGTGTTAACTCTTATGTGCCAACGAAATTTGAAAAAAAATTTCAGGGTCACATTAATATTGATGACTTGGTCATTTTCTGTTCAATTTCTTTTTCTTTTACAATACCCGCACTCGACTGTCATTGCAACCAGAACGAAAATATGTCCCCTTATGTGGTTCCTTTTTATCTTCTGGATGAATAGATTCAGTGTATACAGGGCCGGATTAGTGGAACACAGGGGTCATGACACCCCCAAAAGTTATCAAATTAAAAAAAATTATCGGGGTAATAGTTTTTATATCCTTGTAATGGAGTTTGTACATGCAAATACGTGGCAATAAGTCCTAAATGTGAGAGAAGTTTCAGTTGTATATTTCATCGAGCTTCCTACTGTATAAACGCCCCTCTTTCCCGGGGAGTAGGTATTCCAGCCTCCCTGGACCCCGGTCACGATTTCCTTCCACCCAAATTTGAGGCTGAATCCCCCCCTGAGCAAATGATTACAAAAACAATATAAAGCAGGCATTGCAGAAAGAGCGGACTCGTTAGATAACAAATTTATGCAATGCCACGCGCGACTTTTTTTTATTGGGCACCATTCATTTACCCAGTCCACGTGCTGTGCCGATCACGGTGAGGTAAGCTTCGCTCGGCTTTGGAGTGTGCGATTTCGTCCCCGGTCGTTCCGTCAGCGATGGACGTGAGATAAAAGTACAAATCTCTCGGTGCTGTTTCGAGGGGGAAATAATAAGATCAGCTGCAGTGTCACCCATACAGGGTAACGACTCCTCGCCCTTCCATCACTCAATGAGTTACGAAGACAAAGGGCGTGGTTTTTCTCCCTTTCCTTGCTTACAAGTCCACTTCGTGTGAGCGGAATGTAAAAATATTTTTGGGAAACGCTGAACCATAAATCTTCAACTGTTTCGCGAAAGTGGAGCAAATTTTACGAGCTTGTTAGTTTTTTTTTTACAAGTGCAGACTTATGTTGCCTATATTTTGTTTGATTCATTCATCAATTTAGCCTACCTCCACAACGTAATGTTTCCATCATCTCCATATCGTATTTTACTTCAAAATAACCTTTCGCAAGCTAGTTTGCCAGTTAATACATAAATTCGCACTTAAGTTACGTATTTTTATAATATACTTAAAAGAGGTAAGTAGGTAATTTTTACATGAGAGCAAAATAAAATGATAAATGTTTCAATTTGTCCTCCCTGTGTATCACGATTTAGGGTGTTCATGAAAAACTCAATTCATTGGATGTAAATAAGGAAACTGGGCCAGTTAGATCCCACCAACAGTTTCAAAAACTTTGTGGTGCTTTCGTTGTCTGCCACTAGTTGAATTAGTCAATCCTTATCCATGGGTATCTTTCCTAAATCACTGAAAGTGTGTCATATTGTTCCTATTTGTAAATATGAGAAATCATAACATATAATTATTGACCAATAGCTAATACATCATATCAGTGGCGGAACTATGGGGGGCCAAGGGGACTATGGCCCTAGGGTATCCAATTTACACTAGATAGAACGGTAATTTTTTCCGACCCCCACTACTGCTGGAATTTTTAACCCCACTTAGCCCCCCTTGTCCCTATCCGGGATCCACCACTGCATCATGCGTAGAAAGTTTTTTATAGTGTAATTCTCAATAGAATGAGGCTTCTATTCAAATACATATTTATTGATGATCAATATGGTTTTCATCAAGGTCGTTCATCCACCACATACTTAATTACTTTTCAAACCGGTATTTTAGCCTCATCTGATTTTGGACACCAAGTTGACGGAAGACTCATTTCCGCCTTTCTCAATTATTTTTTACTCATGTATCTTTTAGTGGACGGTTGAATCTTCCATTAACTTTATTTTTCGAATTTTCCTGAGTTGTTCCATACACATTTCATAATTATTGTTTTTAATTTGTAATTCAACAAATTCAAGTGCATTTTCGAAATATCTGTAGCAAAATTATCATAAAAAGTAAGTAATTTTTTATAATAGTATTATTTATTTATTGTTATTATATATTTCTCGTGATTAACTGAAGACGTCGAATCATATTATTGTATAATATTTATTGGATAATTTTTCGATTTCAATGCACTAATTTCACTCTTGGGAAATTATTTTTGGAAGAGGAATTTCAAAATAACGGTAAATTTTTTATTTTGGTACGTGCATGTTCCAGTTCAGGGCCAAGGGCAAAATCAGCGCTCCAAATTCGATGAAAGATTTATTTGCCTGATAAATAGAAACAGAAAATGGAAACTAGTACTTTAAGAACTAATCGCTGAAAGCAACAGTCTGAGCCGGGTTTACCTCTAGCATTCCTTCCTTCCCTGCGTGTCACAAGCTATCATTTTTTTTGAACGGTTCCCACAACTACTTATATCGGGTTGATTTGATTTCATACAATCATCACGTACTTGTGGGTATATATTTACTTATCTATCCGGATTAAGCATTGTACATTAGTGAGTTCAACAAGGAAGAATACCTACGTATACTCTCAGGAAGAGGAAGTCTTCTTTCAATACGGCCTTTCACTCCTTAAGGGCGTCAGTGCTCAGTCAGGCGATCCGAAATCCATCCCATGATGGGAAGAGAAGGAACGGAGGCAAGGCGTGACCACAAACCCAAGCGGAAAATGTACACCCAGAAACATACGCTTTAGGTGATCGTCGTGAATCTGGATGACAGGGTCTGAATCTAAATGCATCTCTCTCCGAACTATACCAAGAATATTAGCCTGGGGTATTTGGTTGTGGAAAATGCCACTTTATGAAATTCATAACGTTGTACTTGTTTAATAATGAATCGTTTACTAGCATATTATTACAACTGAGTATACAAGCATAGAAGTAAGGAAAAAGTTCATCAAATGCTGCGTATGGAGCACGTGTCTCTATGGAAGCGAGGCTTGGACGTTGGCAGCAGCAGAGAAGTCAAGAGATGACGCATTCGAAACATAGAGCTACCGAAGAATGTTGAAGATAAAATGGATCGACTGAGTAAGTAATGAGGAAGTGCTATGAGGAGTGAGAGAAAAGAGAAGTCCTCTAAAAACCTTGAGGAGAAGACGGGACAACTTACTAACATGATGAAATCAATTGATTTTGGCGTGACTTGGTGGAACGATGGAATGTTCATGATGAAGCAAAAAACCCAGTACTGTTCCACAAACTTTTATTTGCTGTAGACTAGTTTCGACGGCTATAGCGTCATTATCAAGACAAACAAACATTACTTACATAATTTGGCCAACCATAAGTCTTCAGGCCTTACATAATATGGCCAACATATGGTTTTGTAATGATGTTAAAGGGTAGAAATACGTCACTATGAAAATGCTATAGGATAAGAGAGAGGATTGCAGATATGCGTCAAAGCAATCTTAGGATTGTTGACTAATGATGATGATCCACTAGATAGGGAACGTTTGCTCAGCTTACAGTGCAACCGATCTACTTCCGCTTACAGTATTGTACTGTCTGCGATCGTTTTTTGGTGTCTACTTACACGTTTTTTTAGATAATTCAATCCTATATGTTTTTATATTCTATAAGTAGATTTTAAAGGCTGGTTGGCTTAAAAAAAAAGGATCTCCATCGAATTAAACTTTCGGGAAATCGATAAAATAACTGCCTTAGTACCATAAATTCATTAAGCATTGCATCAATGATGTGTCTTCCTCGTAAGATGTATTTAAAGAAGTACAAAAAGATGAAAGTTGTAAAAGATAACAATTACCCTTTGAGCATCGAATTAAATATCTTACATGTACTCAACATCTGTTTTATTGTACTTATCCAATTTCATTAAATAATTAATTGGAATTGTTTCATCAATTATACCAAAATTATATGTTAACCGTCGCATCGAAAAAAGCCAATCAAACTGAAGTCAATAGTAGTATGTTCTATTTTTTGCAGAAGTCTAGAACTACCTCAAAATATGATTTTATGCTAAATTAACCGTAGTCGCTTCTTAAGAAAGTTTCTCTCAGTCTTTGGTTTATCTGACACGGAATTTTAGCTACGTATATCGCCGATATGCGCGAACTCTGGGAACTATCCATTCCTTGATATTTCTCCTCCATAGGTATTGGATTAGTCGTAGGCCTTTCATTAAATATCAAATGATTTGAAATACCAACTGAATATTTGAATTTTATTCCTACACAGATAAATGCCATTCTTCTTGCACGTTTTCCATGTACACTGTACCTGGTATTGCACCAGTTTCACTTCACCAGTTAATCACTCGAGGATTTATCTGATTAAAGAGTTTTAATAAAGGCTTTCCATGCCATCTACAAATGTTATTTATTGGACTGTGGCAATTTCCATCGATAAAAATCACGATTTCTACGCTACCACTCAGAAGCCGAATCCCCAATCATAGTTTTCCTTTTAGCTCATTACCTCCTTCCTCATTGGAAATTAGTTCGTACATGTTTCGTTTATAATTGTGTAAATTATAAAGATAATTCCATACAATAATGAATGAGATTTACAAAACTAATTATAATTTTTTAGAATTTTGTATGAAATTATTATACCGAGATGCGACATTATCCTTTACTTACATCTTTTCCTGGAGTAAAAATCATGGGTCGCACATTGTATTTGATCAATGTGCCAAAGGGCAACAGCGGGGGTGATTACTAATATTTGAGCGCCGCATTCCCTGTAATTCCGCTAACGAGTTGAAATACATTTCAATATATATATGGGGCGAGGTGATAACATTTGAAAATTTGATTTCTGAGTTTTTCCTAGTTTTTCTTCCGCGTCAGTTGTCTTTTGGACAGCTGACAAGGAAGAAAACCCGATAAAAACCCTGAGATCAAACCATCAACGCGTAAGCCTTCGTTCAAATATTAGGAAACATGGATCATCAGATACTACGCAATCTATTGAAAATAATACCAACAGATTAATAGCGTAGAAGATGTTCATCGATAAAAAAAACTTAGAATTTTCAACAGCTTTACGACTGCAATTTCAATAACCACATAGTATGGAAATCATGGAAAAATACAATTTTTTCTTATCAATCTGATCATGGGTCGTTTTTTAAAAATGTTTTGCTCAAGTGAATTATCTCAGATACGCTAATTATCCATGATAGAACGATTCCTGATAGGAATTCGCGGCTCTGGATTAATAAACATTGGATTCGGCAGCAGGCAGGCGCTGTGAACTACGATTGACTTCGATTTCGAGAAAATTTTTAACAGTTCAAGAGTTATTAACTATTTTACCCCTGCAATTTCAATAACCGCATGGTAATTATTAAAATCGTAGAAAAATGCAATTCATATTATGGTATAATAATTGGAGGAGGCGACCGACAGCTGAGGTCATACCGCCATGAGGGAAGATAAAGGAAGGAAGGATGGAGAGAAACCGGCGTCGGCATTAGTGTGCTTCTAAAAAAATCCACCCAGGAGACCACATCTTAACGTCCCATCCGACGGATGGAGTGTTGAGCTTGAATTGTCCTTCACACAACACTCAACCAGGGGTCGGGCAGTCTCTTAAAATTCTTTGCAACTTTCAATTTTTAATCTTGCATGTTATGTTGTATTGAAAATAGAACTTCAAGCTGTATATTGAAATAATTGCGTGACATATAAATCTGTACTCACTTGATAACTTAATCATCTTCTTAGAATACAAATAATTTTTATTTATCTGGAGGAAATTTTAAAATGCAAGATTATTTCCCTTGGAAAAAATAGTTTCAAAATGCGAGGGCCGTCCTGTGGTCTGTATCATCACCATCTTTGAACCCGAGCCCACGGGGTGGGAAGCCAACACTCTAGCCAACACATCAACCCAATCCCCAAATGCAATGCATTCTTATCAATCTGATCATTAGTTGCTTTTCCTTTAAAAAAAAAAGTTTCTCAAGTGAATCATCTAAGCTAAACTAGTCCATGAAAGAACAAATCCTATATTCACACGATGAAGACGCGCCGCAGGCGTGTCAGAGCTCTGAACAAATCCTGAGAGGAATGCGTTGCATGGCATGGCTCTTGTTCATTATGAGATTGGATTCGGCTGGCGCTGTGAACTACAATTGATTTCAATTTAGACTATTTTTTTAACAATTCGAGAGAATTTAAAATTTTTAGGACTGCAGCTTTAAAAACCTCATAGTAGTTGTTAAAATCGTGGAAAAAAATGCAATTCATTCTTTTTATAAATCTGATCATCAGTCGTTTTTCCTTATATTTTAACAATTTCTCAAGTGAATCATCTCAGCTACACGAATCCATGAAAGAAATCCTGAGAGGATTGCGCAAAATGGTATTACCCTGTATTTATGCGAGATAGAATTCGGTAGCATGCAGGCGCAAGGAGCTGCGATTTATATCGATTTGTCCACAATTCGAGAGTTTTTGACAATTTCACCGCGGCAATTTCATTGTAGTTATTTAAAATCGAGGAGAATGTAATTCATTCTTTTTATAAATCTGATCATCAGTCATTTTCCTTGTTTTAAAAATTTCTCAAGTGAATTATCTCAGCTACACCAATCGACTCGGAGGCTGCGCGCTAGTCTTAGATTGCTTGAACAATTGAGAATAGATATCTTTAAGAGCGACACAGAGGACATAATATTAGAGCCACACTATATTTCTAGGTCCGATAGAAGCGATAAATTAAGAGAGATGTTTTGCCGAACGGATAGATATGGGAATTCGTTTTTCCCCCGAACCATACAGGACTTTAATAAACGCTAGTCCCAAATTCGTTAGAGCACTTCAATTTTTTAAAGCTGTAAACGGCTGGTGTCCTAACACCCCCTGCCACACGCCTCTTAGGCGGCTTGCGGGTTATTATGTAGATGTAGCATCCATAAAAGAACGAATTCTGAGAGGAATGCGTCAAATGGTATAACTCTGAATTAATACGAGGTTGGATTCGGTGGCAGGCAGGCTCTGCGAATGATTTCAGTCCCGTGGGATTCAGCTGAAGAGACGTACGCGTTCACGACCCGGTCGATGGGCTGTCTGTCCTTTTAAAGCTATGACCACTGCGCTCTTGTCTTCGTAAAGTTCCCCGTCCCCTCCCACCCGCGGTGACCCCCCGCTCTCCACAGTGACTCCTGGAAACATCACGCGAACGGTCGAGCAATCATTATTATTACCTCATGCCCTCCATCGAGACGTTACCGTCTCGGCCTCCCCACATTTCGATCCGCAATCTCGAATCTCAATGCATTGCGACCACGCCTCTTGAATGGGGAACGATTAAGTCCCTCCATATCGATACTACAAGAGTAGGCATAGCATGGAGAATCCGTCAGAGTCGTGGAATTAAAGATCAAATTTGTTGCGTTAGTGCGCGAAGTGAGAGGAATTTTAGATGTACCAGACCTCTCATAAGACACGTAGCTTTGATTCTTTTGGTTTGCAGAAAAATCCTAGTAGTATCACTTTGTGGAAGAATATTTGGAAAAATTGTACTAGTGAAGTGTGATAACTTTGCAGAATACTTAGGCCAAAGACAAATTTCAATAGTAAAAGAATCCTTTTCATTTCCAAATCCATCAATATTCCGGAGAAAGGCTCTTTAATATCCTGGTGTGTTTTGCTGTATGGCAGCGAGATTTGGAGCTGGAGAATTACAATCGCCTAAAATGGCAGCATAAATCTAGCTTGTACGAGACGAACACTAACCTCCTCTTTGATGTCCAATTAGCCATTGTGCTCAAGTTTACTATTCAGTTTTTCATGAGAAATGGAGGTATTTTAGAAATTTTGATTTAAGATATGACAAAAGCATTAACATAATCACATATATTTTGCACGCAAAAATACAAATCATTTTGCTACGGGGTGCAAATCAAATTTGAAGCGACAGTTTTGAATTTGATATTTAATTAAAATAATAGATTTTAATTTTATCTCTAATTTCTCGTTAGTTGTTACGCATTATGAGGACAAATTTTCATAGTGAATTCGAAAACTTTTTCATAACTTCCGAAGATGTTGTAGTCATTCGTAGAAATTGTTGAAGCGAATGTTTGGCTAGATAGCGTGCGATGGCTTTTAGCAGAAGGAACATGCAAACCGATATTTTTTCCGAATGAACCTCTATATTCTGAAGCACTTTACGACTGGGGCACAATCGCAAGCCGATCTTGTCGTTCCGTCACAATGTACCGGTCACATCTCTGCTTTCTTTTCTCTTGCGATCGCGGCGTCCATTTGTTTTCCCGTCGTGGTATTTCGTGTGTCAGCTGTCTTTTTATTTCTTGTCTTCCACTCACAGATGGCGGTTTATCTCCTACCGTCACAATATATTATTAGCTTAATTTCTGTTGCTTTGATTTTTTGATTTGATTTCGACAACACTTGTAAGACACCAACTATCTTTCTTTACGTAGATATATTCAGATTTGCAAATTAATTCAGATTTCTATTGCGAAACACATTTTGCTAGCACTGAATCATCCCCTTGTGTAACTTTCTGCTCATGATAGTGAATTTGGGATAGAAAATATAAAGCATAGAGCGCATTTTTCAACGCTGAACGTTTCGAAACTTTGATTGATTGAATTAATGAATATTGTGTCTATAAATACAACTTTCAGTATTTTTTCCTCTATCAACATTAAATGACACATTAATAAATGTAATATTAAAATGAATAGAATATTTCTTACAGTAATTTTTACATGTAGTTTTTAATCTCAAATATGAAAAGACCGTTTGCCTGTCAGACCTTTGTGCCCCCCCACCCAGAAAAAATCCTGGATCCGTCCTTGCCTGACGCTATTGCTTCATTTGATCTTTTAGATGGTAAATAAATCATTGGCTACGGAAGTATGTGGTGGAAGTGAATGCCTTCCTCTTCCAGAAGAACGAGCAATTTTATCAAATTTCATTATTTATTTAAAATACTTTGAAGCCTATATATACTATAAAAACTACGTCTACTACTACGTCTATATTCTGTCTATAAGCTGCATTCCTGCCCCTGCCTTAATCAAAATTTTTCTGATTTTATGAACTTTAGCATCCCTCAATGCCTCCTTCGGCCACTTGCATCTGCTCTTCCTTATCTCTCCTGTGTATATATGTATTTTGAAGGAGGCGACCGACAGCTTGGGTCATTTGCGCCATGATGGAAGGGTAGGTAAGGAAGGGTGGAGAGAAACCCAGCGTCGGCATTATCCTGCTCTAAACGAAAGGCGGCAAGGGAACCACGGCTTAACGTCCCATCCGACGGACGGAGAGTTGTCCCTGCGATTACCTCCACACAACATTCAAGCAGGGATCAGGCACACGCTGAAAATTCTCTATCACCGCCCGAGCCCACGGGGTGGGAAGCCGACACACTATCCACCACACCAACCCGATCCCCTTATCTCTCTCCTCATACTTTTCTATTTCAATATGTGACCATAGTTGCTACTACACATAAGTTTAATTCAAGGTTCTATTTTTCATAAATTTCGAAATAATTAAATCCGAACAACAGCAGTTGTGAAAAATTGACTCCTCCGTTCATATTTTTCTTCAAGGTTGTTTATTTACTACCCTTATTCATTCCAATGATCAAATATATGCTCTTCCTTTCTTTCCACAATTTTCTCGAAAATATTTTATTCATTATATTCATCGTTTGTAACGCATTGCCATTGTTATCTCTTTATGTCGAGCACTTTCTCGTTCGTTCATCTCGCTATGCATTGCACCTCACCTTGGTCCCACACCAACACACTGATTGAGTCAAACATTCAGTCATCCTATTAGTGTATCTATATTTGGAAACCACGTTGCGCGACGCTTCCCTCGAGTCATTACGAAATTATATTTTTTACATGCAAATACTGCCGAACACTCGTAACGAGACCAACCCTGGTGTTTGCTGCTTCCTGAAATGTCTCACAGATTTTTGTACTTGCCATAAAAGTTAGGAGATTTTTCTTCTTTTATATCTTCAGGTTGCGCCCTCTTTTTCTGCTGGTCAACGGACCAAAAGCCATACCAACAAGTCGGGCGATGATTTATGATTTGTATTTTTTTGCGCATTTTTCCTTCAATATTGTTTTTTTTTACCCGATCCATATTCCTATGGCTCGTTACAAAAAAGCTTCAAGCCTTGTTTGCTCCTTCAGTTCTTTAATGTATGTGAACGATGCGAGGGCATTTAAGGATGCACTCGTAAAACTTATGCGATGTATCATGCACCGTTGGTTTTGACCCAGAACGTGAGTCGTAAAATTTTATGAAATGCCGTTCGTTCCTCGTTTATCGGGCACGGCCTCTTCCTTCGACTTTTTTTCGATTGTTCTTTCTCCGTCGTGCTTGAAAAGTGATTATTTCTCGGAGAGTATGACGTCCCTCTCATTCGAAGGAATAAATTCTTCGTATCCCATAAAATGTGGAAGATTTTTATTACATATTTTGTTTGCTCGTGGATAGTGATTTCATAGCACTCCCCGGAAAAGTAAGAGCCGGCCGCTGAATCCTCAATGTATAAATATTCCTCCGCATAGTCGTGCTTGTTTCCTTATTTACGGCCCTGACTAACAACGTGACAAATATTGTGAGAGTGAGAAATATTCATTAAATAACGCTCTCCACCTAAGTATATCGCCGGTCTCGGCGGCGGCGGGGTAAAGTTGTCGCCTGCCAAACCGAAGGTCGCGGGCTCGAGTCCCACCAGGGTAAGTTACCTTATCCAGGGCATGGGCGTGTGTGAATGTCCTTCATTGTTAATTGTTAATTCCTTATTGTAAAGGCCGTAAATGTTCTGTTTATGGGGAAATGGAAAAAAAAATATATGAAATTGTGGAAACTTAGTTCGGTAATAACGTCGTGGCGTTTTCATCATAATCGCAATCATTTTAATAAATATCATCATCATATGTCAACTATACTAAGATTGGTTTGACGCAGCTCTCCATTCCGCGGTCCTGGAATAAAAGAATGACATGTTGGCTCGATTCTGGAATCATAATTGTTGTTTGCTCTCATGAATATTCACGAAAGCGAGAATAGGCATTGTGCTAAAAATAATTGTTCCTCTTTGTTCGATAAATGTGCAAATATTTCGCTATTCTTCGTCAATGTCATTCAGTTAGTGTCTACCTTTTTTTAATCATAACGTGACCAGAAGTGTTTTATTTTTTATATTCGAACGCAATGTGAAAAAGCGGTCTGTTCAAAAATCCCTTGTTGCAAAAGAAATCGATTTTTCGCTACATTACACCGAACTCGACCGTATGTACCTAGTGCAATCAGGACATGGACACTCAGCGACATCCCTAATTCTTCGATGGCTGCGCTGTGTAAGTCTGAATTATTAAAAGATTCAGCGGCGTGTTCAGACGGAAGTGACAGTACCTGCCCTCATGTAATCCAGCTCGTTAGAGCGTGATCAGACTTTGAAAGGGATGCCTTGATACGGCGAGAAGGAACGATCTTCTCAAGCACACAACAGTGACATCGGCGACGCATCCATACTCCGCTTCAGGAACGATTGTCATCAAGTCTGGAGGAAAACTATCCACGGGATTGTGGTGAGTGAAGAACACAAGAGTGAGTGAAGTACAAGCAGGCCTTTAGGAAGTTTATCAATTGAAACTCGTGAAGTTTTATTATTTATAAAAGAATTCCACCGATTGACCCATGGCCGCCCAGAAAACTTACCACTTGCGATTGTGAAGATATTTTGGTGTGAGGATACAATGGTCGTAGTAATTTATCCAGCGAAATATTTTGGTGATGCTCAACTTGTTTCTTCAGAATAGCCATTTTGGTACACTGGGTGGTAGCAAGGTCATAGTAGAATGTTGTTCAATTTCTACGAGTGACCTTGATAGAAAGGATTAATCTTCAGGGAAAGCTTATTTTTGGACGAATGAAAGTTAAACTAATCCATTCAAAGCCATTTCCCGTTTACCTTTATGACACCTATATGTATTTTACAGACACTAGACGTTCATATTGAATTTCCGTTTCGTATCCGTCTATTTCCGTCAGTGAGCTTATTTCGGCCGGATTCAAAATGAAACTAATACGTCGATTAAGGTATTGCTAGCTTCAAGATTATATTGGTGACTATTCGACAGCAATAATGATTGCGAGTTTCCTTCAATATCCTTGTATGCTCAGAATGGTAGAATGTAGCAATATATGACTACGGTGGGCGGAAATGCGTTAAGGAAGGTTTCTATGGAGTACTTAGAAGCATTCTGACAGCCTCTCATTCCCTCATTTACTTCACTCTTCAATTTGCGATAAGGTCTACTTCCTTGCATTCTATCTAAAAATCCTATTCTATACCTTCCTCTCCCTTGTTTATCCAGTATTCTACCCTCTAATACTTTTACAATATCCCCTACTCGCTCAGCGCTCGCTCCATCCACACCTCTGTCTCCTCCGTTTCCCATCTAGAATACGCCTCTCCTCACCCACCATGTCCAGCACTTCGTTGTTCCTCCTCCTCTCCGTCAACTTCACCTTCTTCATTCTTCGCCACACCCACATATCGAATGCCTCCAGTCTTCTCTCGTCCTACTTCCTAAGTGTCTTTGTTTCCGTACCGTAAAGACCTACACTTCTCTTTAAGATGCTTCACTAATATTTTACTTTAAAGTCAGCTTTTCTTATGAAAAGAAACACAGCGCAGTGCTTTTAAGCAAGTCACTATCCCCGATTGGATTTTAACTGAAATTACTTGTGAAATATTAGCGCTTTATCCAACAAAAATACAGTGTCTCCGATCCATTTAATCATTGAGTTGGTGATGAGTTGTTTGGATGGTGAGTTGCTGTATAGTCAAAACTTTATATTTTTAGAGAAATTATATTTCATTTTAACTCGCACTGCGCATTACACCTGCATAGTCGTGTGACACGAAAAAAATTTACTCCATATTTTTGAGGAAATAACAAAGTTTTTATTATTTCATCTTTAATGTTCAACATTTCCTTAAAATCACCCTTCAAGTACTCGATTTCATTGAGTTGGTTTGTAACCTATTTCTCTTTGGGAAGGATCGCATCGAAACTAGATGCAGCCATATCATATATTGGCTCTCTATCTTGAATGTGCCAAATGCGATTCTTGAGCACGACAGTAGAGATGATTGGAGTGCAGTATTGCGAGGTCTCCTGATTTTCTCGCGATAGCTACCAGCCGACAATACGGAGCCATATGGCCTATGAGGATTGACAGATACGAGGGAGTTGGAGAGGTATGTGGGGGAAAATGGGGAGATGTAGTGTCATATTGAAAAGCCTCTCGTCGTGCATCGGAAGGCGAGAATGTCGCAAAAGTCCACGCTCCAATTGTTTTACTGTCGTACCAAGCTCGTCCGTTTGTCAAAGTGTCACACAGTCCATTGCCCTTCAAACTGGCTTGCTCAACTTCCGTTGTAATTCCCACGCTAGATAACACTCATTCCCACCACTTTTGCACACTATTATTTATACTTGTCTACTTTTTAACGTATACATGGAGGAGATGGTAAGAGAAGCGTGGGACGAGTTTGAAGCTGGAGTGAAAGTGGGAGGATTGATGTTTAAATCGATAAGTTTCGCGGATGATCAGGCGCTGATTAGCCAGTCAGTGAGGGGGCTTCAGGCTCTAATGGACGCGTTATATGATCGTTGCGAGGAGTATGGGATGAGGATTAATTGCAAGAAGACTAAGGTAATGCGGTTTTGAAAAGCATCGCGAGCGAGGAATGTTAGACTCAAGATAAAAGAAGGTGGGGAAAAACTTTAGCAGGTGGAGCAATTCAACTATTTGGGCAGCACATTAGAGGAAAACGGACACAGTAGCAAGGACATCAGGAATCGAATTTCACTAGCAAAGGAGGCGTTCATGAACAGGAAGGAGCTTCTGAGAGGTTCGCTAAGTAGGAGTTTAAAGAAAAGGTTAGTGAAGAGTTTGATCTGGCGTGTAGCTCTCTACGGTGCGGAAACGTGGACATTGGTGAAAGATGACGAGGGAAGATTGGAGGCATTCAAGATGTGGGTATGGAGAAGAATGGAGAAGGTGAAATGGACGGAGACGAAAAGGAACGACGAAGTGTTGGATATGGTTGGCGAAGAGAGGCAGCTTTTAGATGAGATACGGAGGAGACAGACGGTATGGATGGGAGGAGTACTTAGCGGGGAGGAGATGTTGAGAATGGTGTTAGAGGGTAGAATGTTAGGGAAACGAGGGAGGGGAAGGAAAAGAGTAGGATTTTTAGATAGATTGAAATGGAGTAGGCCTTACAGTGAATTGAAGAAGGCAGTGCTGGAATGAAAGGGGGGCTTCCAGATCACTTCTCTAGTACTCCATGGAAACCTACCTTAATAGGTAGAGTGCTGTAACAATACTATCCCAAGAGCTCAGACATTGCAAAAATATAAAGTTGATCGCCCGAGTCAATAATAAGGAATTGCTAAAAAGAGTGGGAGAAAAGAGAAGTCTTCAAAAACCTTAAGGAGAAGACGGGATATTATAGTTGGCCACATTATGAAGAATGATGACCAGTTGAAAACCACCGAAGAAGGACAGGTGGAAGGATAGAAGGGCAAGGGACGGCCTCAGATGAGTTACAGAGGAAAGGTAATAATTTATTTCCTCTATATCGTAATACGGCAACAAATCATCGCTTGTTTTATTATTAATAACTTCAAGTACTCAAGTTAGCACCTATGAGAGCATTTTTTATGTTATCACCCAGTTCATTCCTAGCGATTTCAGAACGTATTTTTTGGGCAGTTCACCTCCGCTGAAGAACGCAAATTGATCAAAGAAAGTTTACGGGGCTGATAAAACTCCATCTTCCCTTAAAAATACAATTTGCGACAAAAGGCAGAATCAGTGTTTAGGCGACACATAATCTTATGTTTCTGGTCTCCTCTCTCATCGAGGGTACGGCCAATATTCACGTGGATGCAGTGAGAATTCACTCCCGGTGATTTACCTGCATCTTCATCACTTCAGATGAAGCTTCAATTTCATTTATATATTAGAAAATAATAAGAATTGCTACAATTACGTATAGAATTTGTTTACCATTTAACTCCATAGTCTTCTCTTTTATCATCGAATATCTAATTCAACTTTTTACAGTATTGTAATCAGGAATTCTAGTGATAAATCACCATTATGTAAAGCGGTGGTGTTATATAATTGTCAAAAAATATCAATATAAAGGTGGAGGGTTAAAAAATATGACCAAAAATGCACTTGACTCTTTTTATGCGTCCTACAGCAACTAACGAGCTGATCTGAACTGCCACTCGAGTTATTGCGATGCGGAATATATCTGTTAGCTCGTATTTCGCCAAATGAAGAGAAGGTCGTCAGCAAACGTTATTGGCTGAAATGACTCTGATAAACGACTATACAAAAGAATGACTGTTATCTACTTAGCAAAGACAGTAAAAGGAATTTGAAAAATTGAATTATTAAATTAATAATTGCAATGTTTTGTTCATGTATTATCATTTAAAGAGCAACATGGATATCATCAGCTTATATCTGTAAGGTCGAATGACATGTAAAAATTCGTAATGAAAGATCTATTTAAATACTTTTTGTCAGTAGTAGATTGTAAGTTATGATATTTTAAGTTGTAATTTTATTATTTTGACAAGGGGTAAATATGTCCTCCCAGTTTTATATCAATCAAAATTGGCAAACAAGTGCTTCTTTATCTTCTGCACTTGATGAGAATTTATTCCATTCCCACTGTATATTGCACGTGAATTATTCACTTGGCATACGAACGATTGCATAAGGTTATAAACGATTTATCGAGTTGGAAAACCTCTTCGTAATTGCGAGGTTGCCACCGAGTTAAGCCCTTCTGGATTAAAGAATGATCCTCTGCTCCGCTCCGGCACTCTGTGGGAAAGAGTCGTGACCACAGTGGTGTCCATTTCACGAAGCAAGGCTTGTTCTTTGGAATAAAACAGGGCGTGAAAACACGAAATGAACCGAGTGAGCGACGCAAGAATTTATTGTAGGAGAAGGAAATGTTCATCTTTTATGGAGATAAGGGGATGATCCCTTAATACTAATCCATTATAACCCTAATCTTAGTAAATTCCTCTCATACTTTGAATGTTATAATTGACTATCGTATAGTTATTTTTAAAATTCAAAGTATTCAATAATTTGAATTTTAAAAGAAGAGATAATAAATTTAATATATTTTTAAACAGACTTTGTAATTCCTTTAAAACACAATGTAGCGGTCTGAATTTATTTGAGCATCGAAGGAAATTTTGCTCAGAGGTGATGGAAATTTTGTATAAAATTAACTTTTTAGTCAAAATAATGTGCACACATAACCAGTCTGACCTTATTTGATGGAATTGGTATTTATTTTTGTTACAACCGTTTCCTGTAATTATATTTATAAGTTATCTGTAGGTAAAACACAATAAATGGATAAAATAAAATCCACAGCCAGATAATTATCGGAGAGATTTAAAAATTTGGGTGAATATTTTTGGGGTTTGAGAAAAATTCGTGTACACTATTTATATTGTCATCCTTTATATTCTCGAAAAAATATGATAGTACTTTTACACAGCATATTTTATTATTTTAAATTGTGATCTTTGCTGCTATATCGCAACAGAAGCTATCGCAACAGAAGAAGAAGTGGACCATCCATTGATCTTGATTTGATATATATCCTACTTTGAGTACAAAAAACAACATTGCGTTGATCGTAAATTTTTAAGCGAGGTGGAGATTCCGACCATGATCCTTTTTCAGCTCCCTCAACCAAATGAGGCATGATGGCTGTTGATTCATTTTTAAAGAAACAAAAATATTACCATACAATGGTGACCTCAGCTTGGGGCTGTTGGAAAAACCTGTAAAGGAGTTATCATTACGGCTAGTTAGTTGGCTGAGATAGAAAACACAAATATGTGGACATAAAACTTGATGACGGCTAATAGTATTACCTCAAATTACAGATTCCTCAGACGTTTTGAATAGAGAAGTCTAAAACGGCTTTAAAGCATAAAGCGCTATCGACATGTATGAAAAAGGTTTACTTAAGATATTACCTATAAATAGCCAACGCTGTATTTACTGTAGCATATAGCAGGGGCGCAGCTAGGAATAAAGGCTAGGGGGGTTTCAGGCACACTGTGCCACAGGAATGCCTGGCACAGCTGATACTGGGGGGCCTGAGGGTATAGCATACTCGCCCCTCGCTGCGCCACTGGCTTATAGAGCCGCTACTTTGGTAGGATCGATGGGATCTGTAGGCGAACTTGATTTCTTGCTCCCGTCAAAAGTAGAAAAAAAAAAAATTTATCATCTAATATAAAGTCCTTCCTTTCTCGTAAACCTGAATATCTTGGTCACGATCTCGTCCCTGTATATAGTATGCATGCTTCCGAAGGACGAACCAATTCCAGGATGACTAGCCATCACGATATTTAATAAATGGGAATGCGAGTGTGACAATAACCCTCCATCATCTTTCCTCTCGATAAGACCTGCACGCGGAAGCGCGGCAGGGATGAGAGGTATTCATCATAAAAAGAACGGCGGACTTCAACAAAAGGCATGCGAAGGACATTTTTTCCACGACGCAAAGAAAGCGCATTCAAGCGTGAAAATCGAGGAGGAATCGGCAGGGAAGCAACGTCGCTAAAAGGGAAAGGCTAAATAATCACTTCTCCAACGACAGAGAAGCAGTCTTTTTTTTCTGGAATACTTACCGCTTGAGTTGAATCTCATTCGAGATCATAATTTTTATACATGTGATTTTTTGCATCGGAGATGTTCCGTATCAGTGTCTGGAAAAAAACTTTATAGGTTGGTACCTTGCTCCCGGATTTTTTTATAAGTTTATTTCATTTATTTATCGACCTCAGTATTTATTACGATGAAATAAGGATTTATTTTATGCATTTTAAAGTTTATAATTGCTAAAACGGTAACTTTAGCGTCGATTCAAGATCCGCAAAAGTTTTGGCACAATTCTGGAAACGGCGTTTGCTGAAAAGAGTTTGGAAATATTCTAAAATTGGAGCGGGTGGTAGCAGATGTTACTGAAGGTTTATGGTAATGATTACAAAAGGCAGAACTTAATCCAAAGTTAAACAGTCATAGAGAACTCGTATTTGTGGTTGTAATACGTATTTCTGATCGCGCATGAACTAACCAAAAGAGGTATATCAGGGATATAAAGAGAAATGATTTAGAGTGTGAAGGAAGACTTGATTAGATTCAAAAGCAAAGTGTTTTCTTTGGAAATGGAAGTGGATCACGTTTTTGACTGTGTCTCATCCACTTTTCTTCAATTCGTGCAATATATTCTAAAACTTTTAAATGATTTTTCTTGATAATTACGGGTGCTGGCTAAAGTACAGGGTTTGATACCTTCGTGAATTCATCAAGTTTTTTTTCAAACTTTAGGAAGAATCAGCTTTTTGTAATTTTATTTTTATGAACTTAAGGAATTATCTCTAAAACTGCATCGACAAGTTCATCAGTTCGTAAAATCTTCAAAGCCTCTCGCACGCTTTAAAGTATTCCCTAAATTGTCGCGAATGAATTTCAGTTTACTGTAATGAGATATTTGACGACATGCATATCCTGGAATATATTAATAGGATGCGTAGAAGATGCAATTTCATCTAGAATTAGACTGTTAAATTAATTTATGTCTTCAAGGGCCTACAAGAAACTGGATTTATTCTTTGATAATGACTATGAATGTAGTTCCGAGCACACTCTTTGACTTAAGCCTCATAGAAACTTATAAACTTCCTCAACTACAGAGGATGCATCTGAATTTAGGCTATTGAATAAATGTATGACACGCATGGTCTTCAAGAAGCTGTATTTATTCTTTAAAAACAACTATGAATGCAGTTCTGAATACACTCTTTGCTTTAAGCTCATATATGCTAAGAAGCTTCCACAACTATAGAGGATGCATCTGGAATTTAACTATGGAATTTCTTTATAACTAAGAAGCTGAATTTATTCTATGAAGATGACTATGAATGCGGTTCTGAGTACACTCTTTTACTTAAGCCTCATAGAAACTTATAAACTTCCTCAACTACAGAGGATGCATCTGAAATTATTTTTATTTATTTTTTTTTTATTTTCAAACCACCGGATACAGCTCCTATTGGCCATTTTACACCGGGGTGTTCAACAAATGGAAGAACTAAACGTATACAAACAACCATGCCCTGGATAAGGGCAACCTACCCAGGCGGGACTCGAGCCCGCGACCTTCGGTTTGGCAGGCGAGAACGTTACCCCGCCGCCACCGAGGCCGGCAACTATGTTCCTAATTTATGTAATATATGTACTGTACTGTAAAACTATGTACTTAATTTATATAATTAGACTATGTAATTAATTTATGACACGCAAGGTCTTCAAGAAGCTGTTTTTATTCTTTAAAAACAACTATGAATAAAGTTCTGAATACATTCTTGATTTTAACTCATAGATACTAAGAAGCTTTCTCAACCATAAAGGATGCATCTGGAATTATACTATGGAATTAATGTATGACTTAAGGGACCTACAAGAAGCTGGACTTATTCTTTGACTATAACAATGAATACGTTTCTGAGTACGCTGTTTGATTCAATCCTCATGGACACTTAGAAACATCCATAACTACGTAGGAATTAATGCAAGGAGAGGATGCTGGAGAGATGGAAAAAATGCCCGAAGGGAAAGTGCGGAGAACGTAGGTATATGTACCCGGAGATGGCGGTTTTGTGGCCGGGTGCAGCACGCTCCTTGCGGTCATCTCGTCGCATGGCCGCGGTTGCACAACGCGAGGAAATGGAAAACACACTCGGCGTCGCGCCGTGAAAGGGATATCCACCCGCACTTGACTGCCGAGCGGCAGAAATAAAAGCAGAAACAATTCGAATTGCGCGCAGCCTAAGGTCCGTTCTACAGCAGCGACGCATGGCGGCGGGAGAGGGAGAGTGAGCGATGACATCATCGCGCGGGATGATGAACGTCTGCGGGCACTTATGACTGTTCCGAGATGTGTGCACGCCGCGAGAAAATGAGAGTAATAATCTCATTCGGACCGAGGAATGCGCTCTCTAGCGTGATGACTCGTTTCTCGAGACTAACGAGATTCACTAGCGGAGACTCACCCGCGAATTATATCCACTCGGGATACATTGGGACTGAAACTTCAGGGTAAAGATGCCAACCAGTAGATGCTATCTTGAATGGAAAATGCATTGCGAAACCCGTCTTTAAGATAATTCACGTCAAACATGCACAAAGCGTCCAATCACTTCAAGGCACAGTCCAAGGCACTTACTTCGACCTGAAGACGCCTGGTGGATACCGACGAAACTGTCGTCAGCCTCTGACAACAAACGCGGCGGAAACCCGGAATACATATTTTTTTAAATTTCCAATGGATGGTTTAATCGAGGTTTCGTATATTCTACTTAAAAATTGTCATACATACCGTAGTTAATGTCATTTAGTGGAAAAAATCCGCTTCAAGTAAGATGAGCAATGTATAATCTGCGTCTGAGTACCACTCCGCAAGCGGCCCTCATCATTGCGCAAAAGCACAGCAAGCCTTCAGAGGAGCATGAAAAATCGCTGTCATTCTTTATCTCTTACTCGCTCATTCAGTGTTTACAACCGAAGGTTGATTTGGATCGGTGCAGGAAGAGCTCGGCTTGGACTAAGTCACAGAGGTGTGAATTCCGTTTACGGTTGATTGTGAGTTGCTTACCTTGGGCCACCCAGCACATCGAGGGTTTAAGCCAAGCGCCAACCACTTCACACACTAAGCTACTAAGTCCCATAAGACCTGGATGACCCGTTAGTTTTCCTTTATATTTATATTATCTGTGACCTATTGGGCTAAATGTTGGATCATACTCTACGATGCTACATTATGGACTTTAGTCGCGGAATGTTCGGATACCAGCACTTAAACCGATAGGGAACATCATTTTAACTTTAGTTACGAATTTAGCATTATTGGAATCGCTGCTAAGTTATTCGAGTAATTCGTAATATATGTGACCGAAATAGCGAATTGGTTCACCTATCCGTGTCACAATGTATACGTCTTATTGCATCGTTCATAGTGAACCTATCGTATGATGGCACTCTTTCATTGAAATTTATGCATAATTACCACCATTTGATTGTAAAACAGATGTGGTGTGAAATAAAGGAATAGGGAAACTGTAAAATACATTGGAAACGTTAGAAATTCGTATTTAGGCTACAATGAAGCAAGTCCCACGCAAACGGCATATTTCACAATTGGAATTCATGGGCTCACGTAAATAGTTGAGGCTTGATAATGTGAACTATATGATATAAACACTCGATGTAGATGCTAGATCGAGTACACGGTCTTGGGTATAGATTATGATATTAATCGCAGAACATCAATTAAGCAATTAAATTTACGGTATTACCTTTCCTTTCTAATAATATGAACCTTTTATTTATTCATATCAATTACCCTAGAAAACATCACAACGAGGCCTTTATATCAGGGATTTCTTAAACAAATGAAAATTGATGATCCACTCACCGATGACCACACACACTCCCTGGATGGGGTTTACTTGTCCAGGCAGGACTCGAACTCGCGTCCTTTGGTATGGTATCCTATCCCTGCCTACTTGGAGGCTGACAAAGGTTTTCTCGGCCTCACCACCGAGCAGCATTATAAAAGTCAGCTGGCGTGTCCAGTTCCGACTTGTCACCGATTCTCAAGGCTACTGAAGCCACTATATTTTCCATGTTGTATTAATGTATAACTTCCGTATAAATCCAACGATCACAATAAAGAAACACAGTTACAAAGTGATACGGTCCAAAGACGCTGAGTAGTGATCACGATTTCTCTGTGCTTATCGCATGAAAATGATACTCTCTTTCCTCTCTTATACCTATGACAAATAAAACCACTGGCTCGAATTCAATGTCAGTGGTGTGTGTTCATTACGAGGAAGTTAGTAGTGGTTGCTTTTTCCTCATCTTCCGCGTTGAGGATAAGGTAAAATTCTTCAAAAATGTATTTGTCGCCCAGTTTATCATCTGCCATGCGAAGTAAAAACCAGAATCACTCCAGATATTCTCACAATTTCACACACCAGAACTCAGGAGGGTTAGAATAAGTGCTGTAGTGCACACAAAAAAATCAGCGAATCAAATAAGGTTGACCGGATGAAGTTTACTTGGGGGCCGCGTCCCTCAAATATAGCGCTGATGAGAAAAACAAGTACGATTTCATTGGTTTAATCTTCTAACTTGTGTATTGTTAATATCAACTTTGGAATATTCTTGGAATGTTGATATTTTTGTTTATTATCACTCCTAAGGGAAGATGTTTTTGGAGGGAAATTGATTAAGGAACTACTTTACCGATAAGACGTCCGAATTTCGTGGGATTGTAGCAAAATTAACCACTAGTTACTGAGTCTGACGGAGGGATACGGATAAGATCCAGTGCTGCCGATGGGTATAGATAACATATCGTCCAACAGACACTCAGTGCATGCTTTTTCCTTTGAGCGGGATTTAATGAAATTACAAAACCTGGTCCTTGAAGGAGGTGACCGACAGCTTAGGTCATTTGCGCCATGAGGGTAGGGTAGGTAAGGGAGGGTGGAGAGAAACCCGACGTCGGCATAAGCCTGTTCTTAACGATAGGCGCCATGGGAACCACGGCTTAACGTCCCATCCGACGGACGGAGTGTTGCGCTTGAAATATCCTCCACACAACATTCAATGAGGGATTAGGCAGATGCAAAACTTCCAGAAAACGATGCAGAAAAAGCCCACCGGCGCAATATTACTTTACAAATAATCATGATCATCATTATCATCACTGATCAGCAATCCTAAGATTGGTTTGACGCAGCTCTCCACTCAGTTCTCCTATCAGCTAATCTTTTCTCACCTACGCATGTCTTCTCTTTCACATCCTTCACTTGTTCCATATATTTTGTTCGAGGTCTTCCTTTTCCGTTCTTGCTATCCTTTTGTCCCTCAACGATTGTATTCATCCGGCAATCATGTCTCAAGATGTAGCCAACAAGGTTGTTCCGTCTTATTATTAAGGTTTTCATGAGGCTTACCAATAATATGAAAATTAAATAGAAGGATGGAATATTACGACTATTGCAATGTTCAAAAAGTTTGCCGGGACGTAATAATACGTCCACGGCTCGCGACGTGTTAAATTTATGATTCAAGGGCGAAAATGGTGTCAAGGATCGCAAACTTCCTCGAGATGTTCGTCATTTTTTCCGAATAATTATGGAGTAATTATGGCTATCAGACACTATAATTGAAGATAATGTTCCGAATATAGGAGAGTTTAATGCCCTTTTCGGTATCATTCAGTACAGCAAAGAAAGACGGCATGAGAAGCCGCTGGTATGGAAAAAAATCTGCAGAGCATGCTCTGTGCAAAATAAACCAAGGGAGAAGCAACTTATAAATTACCATTCAACGTACTGAATACTCAACTTCCCTCCTCACAGCATCTGGGTTCCTCAGAAAAACTATCATCGCAAACATTTGGGCACGAGATACAAATGACTACAGTCATCGCACCAACACAATTCCTTCCATGCTTAAAAATATAAGTTTTAAAAATCAATTGGCATTTCTCCATGTAATTCTTTCATTTGATAGGACCTTTCTCTCCACAAAATATCCTCCAATACAGTCAAATTTATACTTGGTAACATGGGCGTAAATGGGCAGATCCAGGATTTTTTCTGGGGGGGAGGGGGCACAGGGGTCTGACAGGCTATCGATCTTTTATTTCTTGAGATTAACGACAAGATACAACGAAATATTATCTTCGTTTTAGTATGAAAGTTATTAATATTAAATTAAATGATTGTGGCACCGTAATACACAAAAAATACGAACATAATGATAACAGTTTAAAAAATTTGTCTATTTTTTAAGCGCCTAGGGGGGAGCACGTGCCCCCCCCCCTAAATACGCCTATGTGGGCGTACCAAGCGGGGGGTGGGACTACCCCCTCTTCCCCTTAGAGGCAAAATTCACCAAGTTGTTAAGGAAAATCAGGAATGGATTTAATCGAAAGTTTTCAATAAATTTTACTTAAAACCATGGAAATTGATTTCAGTATAGGACATGTAACTAAAATATTTTTTGCCCAGCAAATACTTCTATAAATTAATAAAGCGCCCCCCCTAAATACGCCTATGTGGGCGTACCAAGCGGGGGGTGGGACTGCCCCCCCTTCCCCTTAGAGGCAAAATTCACCAAGTTGTTAAGGAAAATCAGGAATGGATTTAATCGAAAGTTTTCAATAAATTTTATTTAAACCCATGAAAATTGATTTCAGTATAGGACATGTAACTAAAATATTTTTTCCAGCAAAAAAAAACTCCTATAAACTAATAAAGCGCTGTTATAATTTTCTCAAAATTTTGGTTAAATTCACCTTTTTCATGCTTAAATATTACAACTTGAACAACCCTGGCTTGCCCCCCCACCCCTAGTTTTGATCCTGGGTTCGCCATTGCTTGTAAATGGTAAAACAAAAATCATGCACTAAGTTGGGGAGTTTTAATCACTTATTATTTTAATTTAATTCTGACTTCATCGTCACTTTATAACCTATTAATCAGGTTTCTTTAATTATTTTGGCAAAACTTGACTTAAAGATTATTTTTATCAGGTTCGAGCATAAATGTTTTGTGATCCCTCCAGTGTTTTACTTAGGAATCATTTCTTGTCATAGAAACTGGTTACGCAGAATAACATTTGAAAATTTATCTTGGTTTTCCGTTTTTTACAGTTTTGTAGAAAATTCATTTAAAAGTCGCATAGCGGTGGGAAGTTTTCTGTGCTGCACGAGCTAATTAAACTTGTTTGTGGAGTACCGTTTTACGAATTTATTGCCTCCATGAGTAGTTCATTTTATACGAAAGCTATAGCTGCATTTGTTGGAAAGCACTACATTTTATGCGAAGGAACAACAACCTGCCTTTGATTGTCCTGAGAAATTTATGCTATGAGGTAAATTCAACATTCACGTAATGCTATCCTTTGCAGATGAAATTAATTTCTTCAATTATTCACTACGTTGTTATTTTACGATGTAGATGTTGAAATTCTTCTCCCCAATTTTGTTCCGTAATAACGAAAGAAAATCATTAAACTTTCTCAGTTCACATCAATTCTCTCATTTAAAATCCAGGGTAATAATTTGGAGTCATAATCTTGAGGTTTGCTTTTAATATCGGCGAACTTTATGATTTCCGGTCAATAAAATTCGTTACCTTTATTATTCTGGTGACGCATTCAGAAGTATCCCGTCTTTCGTATCCTTGAATATCACATTTTCTCTGATTGAGAGTTTCTCCGGCGGAAATTAAAGACGGAGATGGCACCGAGAACATGAAATCCGTGCATTTCTAACCAAAGTCATGAATGCTGGAAAATTTCCAATTCATCTTTCTTGGATAGGTACCCAGGGAAAGGCATCGTAGAGGTCTTCTCGCAATAAAATGAAACAGGAGCATCGGATGTGCATGCGAGAATCATTTTCCCGCATCTAATAACTGTTCTCATTAACTTTTTCACTCTAAATTCTATTTATTTTACAATATTTTACGGATACATATGTCAAATAAACAGTCTTTATTCATTCAGTTTGAGTGTTGAATCATCGCCTCACCTTAAGTTTTATGTCTCACAAAATTTTTTTTCTCTCCACCGGCATTACAGCACGTTAATTATACCATCCGGCATTACCGAAGACACGTAATGACCAATTAAGAAGCATGGGATAGGGAATGAGCATTATAATAGACCCAGTTTGTATGAGACATAGAAAAAACACTTAAAAGCAAAGCGTTATTAATACGCCATGCCTTGCAACGCAATTTAATGTGCGCATGTTCCCACAAATACTAAACTTCACAGGGAGAGTAAAGTTAGTTATAGGTATGAAGAAAACGTGGATCGAGGGAATGGACGATGTTGGCGACGAGTCACCTTGCAATTCATGGTAATTTGATTATAATAAGAGTATTTCCTCGTATTGTTTACTTTAGCTTTTTCGTTGATCGTCCGTCTGAAGGAAATGTAATCGAGAGTTACCTCGAAATATACGTTAATTTTTGATTTATGGATGTTGGACAATTTCCATAAGACCCTTTCCACTCTTTCCTGACTTTTCTTATGTTATCGTAACCTCTTATTGATTTAACTATATCGAGTGAGATGATATGGAGCATCATATTATAGTAATTGATAAAAACATCTAGTAATTCGCTCGTAGCAATTTTCGCCAGCAATCATGTCCTCTGACAGTGAAATCTATATCAATTTATGGATCTAGCTAAATGAATCATGAACACCTGGAAATCGGTTACGCTTAAAACCATTTTGAAATGGAGAATATTATCTGTATCAAATTTACTCCCAGCAGTATTTGATAGCAGTATTAGTTGTCATAATAGTAACATGTTCTGATTTTTTTCATTAAACCATAATTTGTAAATATAATGGCGATACTTGGGTTCTTCTTATCTCGGATAATGTTTTAAAATGTCCAGTTGTATTTTAATTGCAGAGGGGAGGCTTAGAAACCATTTTTATATATTTTGGGGAATTTTTAAAGTAAGAATTCTGAGAAGGGTTGGGTTTATGAGCCCATTTTTAGTAATACACATATGCTGGTTGAAAGATTCACTTACCTAATATTTATGAAGTGCCCTTCGCTAAATTTTACCAACAAGGATGAATGTAGGAAAAAATATACCTCTGCGTTTGCTAATCAAGAGATAACCAAAGCAATGGGCCTTCAAAACCCTTTTTTGTTTCGTCAAAACATAGCTAAATTTGTAATTTTGAACACAATCATACGCTTAAAACTTCAAACAAAGGTGGAAAAATTATTATTTGAGAGATAGAATAGTTAGTGAATTCATTTAATAAATTTACTTGGAGCTTTGGAAGTTAAAAAATTGACTTATTAAATACGATTCAATGATTTTCCTTCCTGGTTTTGTGCTTTTAGATAATTAGTCAGAATATGTTTAATTAGGAGACATTTCCTCCTCATTTTTAAGATAGATTTGATATTTCCTCTCAATCAATTTTTGAGCTAATTTTGTGATTCCCGCTTACGTAAACTAATACATACGACTACATAATGTTATGTATCTGCCAGGGTGTGACTAATTGTTTGAGGCAAAACTTTGAGGAACTTGTCAACGATGAGTTTTTCAGTCAATAACTTGGTAATAAATTGACTTCAGTGGGACATTTATGTGAAATTATTTTCCAGTTTACGGGTTTCATTTTGAAATTTTTCGCAAAACTCTGTCTCAGATTTTGCTTGAAGTGTTTCCAATATGATCCCAAAAATCCTGATATTACTTTCTTATCTTAAACTTGTGCCTATATCTTAAACTTGGTACCCTTGATAAAGCAATACCTCCATCTTGTTGTATCCAATGCCAATCTCAAAAACCATTTCACTCGCACTTGTGACAATATTCATCAGGATCATCACCTCTCCTCACTTATCTCAGTTATCTCTCCCTAAACACTTACTATTAGACTGTATAGTAATTTACTTGTTGCCCTAAAGTCATTTTACATACATAATTAATAAATAACATAATTTAATTGAACGCTAACTCAAAGAATATTTGTTATTAAATGCATTCCATAGTGTGGATGAATTCATTGAAAAGTGCAGATAGTCATCCATGTTTCGTCTCTCAGCTGTTTTTCTGAGTATATATCTTCAATATTATATGCTTCCAACTGTTGTAAAAAATATTTTTTTTTTTAATTTTCACAGAATTTTTGCTGGTTTTAGGCGAGGTACGGGTATCACCAAGCACTCTCATCTTTTTACTCCGTGTTGAAAATTTTTCTGACAATTCGACATGTATTTAAAATTGCTGCTTTTTGTATTGTAATGAACAAGTTTTTTCGGCACTCCAATAGTTTTAAGACCTTGATGGAGTGAATGAGGCACTACTCCTGTGGTAGAGATAATTATTGGTATTATGTGTACTTTATTGTACTTTTTGTGTATTATTATTATTGTTACTCTTATTATTATGCCTCAGATTACCGGTCAGAATTTCGCGAGGCACATTTCTTGGTTAGCTCACGTGCAACAGTTTCATCCATTTGAGCCACGCAGTGCATGACTCAATCAAATGGTGTCACGGAGATCCGTGCGAAATCACTTCAGCCTTCGGATCATATGCGTGATTTACTTTTTTATGATTTCATTAGAGCACAAGTTGAGGGAGGTAACACATTCTCTTTCCGAACCTTCGCGTTTAATTGAAACACTCGTTTGCTTACAGTTTTTTTTTCATTTTTTTTCGGATTGGCAGTTTGATCGAGTAGGAGGAGAATTAATGCACTGGTTTATATTTCGGTGCATTCAAGGTGACCCATATATAAAGACGAATGGGCGAGAGACAGCACGAAATCTCGTTTTAGACGAGTTTAAAAAAGAGATTTTTTTCTCTTTTTTAACTGTGGTCAATGTAGAGAGTAGATTTACTCCCTCGGAAGAGCTGTTTTGCTTTCTTCTTACTCTTCATTTTCTGGTAGATGTAAAGGTATCGGGTTATGAGCGAGGACAGCAAATAAGCATCGGGCAAGTCACGCAGTGTTGGCGAGTGAATAAATTTTTTACTTTGGGCATACTTTATTCTCATTAAATCATTATGTCTATGTGTCATATCTTCGCAATTCTTATTGCTGAGAATTCATATTTATTCTTGCAGAGTATACCAATTCAAAAACATTCTGGTAAAAAGACAATTTGAATAAAAAGAACAGAAAAAACCGTAAAATCGTCATCATTCTTGTTACATTGAGAATTTAAAAAAATGATATGTTTAAATCCCCAAGAAATTACTTGAATTTAGCTGATTTAATTTTGCAGAATTGTTTAGACTTCATCGTGATTATATAAAAATTAATCCTGAGATAATATTTTCACCCAATATGCTGCTCTGTGACGATTTTTATTTTATTTTTTTGACGCAGGGAAGTAGATTAATTTAACTAATGTCTGAGAGCACAAAACCACTAGCAATCATCGTTCCATTCCTGAAGATCTAGGAACCTTTTTCATTCGCACGCAAAGCCATTGTGTTTACGTATTAAAATTTCACGTCATTATCAATAGATATTAACCCTGAGAAAAGTTCGACGCAGGTCTCCAATCAGTTTTCCTATCGGCCAATCTTTTCGTACCTATTGCGACTTAACCCACACCATTGGAACGCCTTGTGCAAGAAGGAACTCGTCATTCAGGAGAACGGAAAACATCCGTTCTTGTTTCATATTTCTCGCGAAAATTTTGTAGGACATCAAGCTTCGTATATGACGCTTCGACTAACTTCAAGGTTGGCATTAACAAGATGCAGCATTCGCATAGCAATTATATAAATCGTGGAAGAACAGTGCTCTAGAGTTTGTCCATATTTATTCGTTCTATAGATAGGTTGAATTGGGAGTAGGATTCGAAAAATATCGTTTGGCACCTTATGTTTACTCAAATATTTCAGGTTATTAAATTAGTACCTAGAGGTAAATGACATTGTCCTTTTGTACCTGATGATGGCGAAGGTGATTCGCTGAAACGCGTCGTACGATAATAAATACTGTGGGCATACACAAAGTTTTTCATTTTTCATTTATCTTGACATAGTATCCTTGATCTGAAATTCATTTATGAATGAAGTATTTAATTTTCATTTGGTATTGCTCAAGTTGACCCGAAAATGATGATTTGAAGTGATTCAAGACGGAGAGATGAGTCAATTTTCAGCCATCCGCTATATTTTTCAGTCCACACGATTTCGTACGTTTTTATGACTTACCTATCTTAATTCCGTTCGTGAACCAGTACTCTTTCTTCTCGTATTTCACCTGCCGTTTTTTTTGCCAGACTATTTCATTTCCGCGCTTTTCGGCCCGCACGCGAAAGATTTAACTTCCAAGGATGCTGATAATTCATCATCTCTTTCGTGGCGAAGTCTGCTCTCCAGTGAATTCTCATCATTGACTTTGATTGGATAAATTTCTGTTACCCGTCACTATTTACCCGTCACCCGTTACCAAACACTATTTGAAATGCGTGCGCTTTGGGAAGTTGAGATTGTGTTATCATTAGTTTTGGGTATTTACATGGAACAATGTAAATTGTAAATTGAGTCATTCATAGGGAAAATATTCTGTATTCCAACATTCGGGATTTTAGGATATATAATATTGCAATGGAACAATTGAATTTAAAATATAAAATAACATGGGTTTATTTGTTGAATTGGCAACACTACCATAATAATCGTGTAAATTCATGGATTTTCTTGTACCCAATGAATACCATTTAGCTCATCCCCAGGAATTCATCTCACCGAGAAATCACAACAATTAGCTTAGGTTGAAGCATACTTTTGCACGTAATCTTCTAGGATGGCGATACCATATGCGGATGAGAGTAAGGTTATATGGCAATTTTGTCACAGAAAGTATGCATAAAAGGAGCTTTAGCTATTTTGGAGGATGCTTCAACAAAGTTCTATTATATTAGTGATTTGCTGAAGGTGAGAATTGAAACACGTAGGACTGGATCGTTACTGCCGCGAAGCAATTCACGAGCCACTTCATATCCGAGATTATGCGATAAGTTTATGATGATGGTTTGAATCTACTTTAGCCATGCTGCATTGGAAATGCGTCACGTACTCTCCCTCTATGAGATTCCCAAAGAAGGACATTTCTCAGGCAATTTTCATGATCCTGCTCGCCATATCTCAGAGCGCCGTTCTGTAATTTCCACCAACATACCTTTCTCTTTCATTATAGCCTTTTGTCTGAGCGTAGAAGCTACATACTCTCCGCTTGCGTTGTATGTACACACTGCGGTTTTCTCTTCCCATTTCGCAAACACTAACGTACTTACTTTCTCGTAAAAAAAAATATGAACCAAGCGCCCATAAATGACAAAACTGTATTATCGAAATTTTATTGAGAGATTTATCGTTTTCCGTTCTCTGTTTTTGACTTTTACGACGTTGCTCAATCTAACTGGCACCTTTTTGCAATATGATTCCCTACAGTGTTCTTTTGCAAATAGCCTTGTTATTTTTCATTTTCTCGAATCGAAAACTTGGGTTATTTGTATCTCCTAGTGAGATGTATCAAATGGAGTAAAGCGAAATTTCTGTGTGAATTTAATTCTATTCCTATTTTAATGTAGTCATGTATCTGTATACAACTGATGCATTCAAGACAGTGGCGTAGCCAAGGGGGGAGGGTCCGGGGGGCGAACGCCCCCCCCCCCCCCACCGAAATATAAAAACACAATTATTTTCCTTCATAAAAGAAACAAAATATTGAAAAATCATGAATTTACAAAATATATATTTGATAAATTAAGTTTTTTGATTATGAAAAGCGTTAAAATTTGTTAAAAACCCATTACTTATTACCCTGTTTTTCAAAAAATGTCTCCCCTGGTTTTGGACCCCCCCCCCCTGAACGAAATTCCTGGTTACGCCACTGATTGAAGACTATCATTTATATAAAAAGAGAGTGAATTGGGCATAACATAATTCGCCATGTAAAAAAAGACCGGATTGGATTATGGTGGAGCAGTTAATAAGAATAGGTATTAGTCAGTATGGATATATTCCTCCCATTTGATTCTCTCTTTGCCGGCTTATAACGTTAGTTGCTGTAACATTTTGATAAGGTTAAATGAATCTTATAGAGGTAAAGAAATATATTGAAGATATAACGAAGTGGTAACGTTGTACCTAAATTTTGTATGTGAGTAGCAACTGTTCAGGATCATATTAAGAAAACAACTTCTATACCATTGTCATCAGACATTATTGATAAGATAGTCACATCAAACTAAATATGATGCTAAAAATACAGTTTTAATGTGGATTTTTTAAAATCCGATGACGAATTTCATTATGACAGGTTTTTTTAGAAAAAACGGCCAGGTTTTCGGTGAAATACTTTTGATGTACGCGAATATTTCTTCAGAACCATAAGTCATTGAAAGGTCTGCAGTATGTGAGAGATTTCTCATTTCTCTATTAAGAATACGCGTTAGGTACTATAAATATCGCATGAATCTCGACGCTCGTTTGTCCAACATACTTATTTCTCTCCGTATAAGACGGAAGGTTAATCTCCTACAAACTATCCCGCCAAGTTCATTCGTGTTCGCTCTCCTGCGTTTTCTTATGAATGTTCTTCAACCGGTTCACGGACAGTGGCAGTCGAGGCTGAGGGAAGATATCATCTCAAGAAGCGCGTGAGATAAAATCGTAACACCTACTGTTGAGAAGGAGACCGAATTGAAAGGCGAACGAAATCCTTGCCCTACTGGTTTTTCCCAATGAATGATGGAATGCTTTCAATTTTTTCTTTTATATTTTTGCAACCAATAGTCATGGTGGGATGAATGCTATCACTATTACGCCTGCACCTGTAAATGCGCTTTTTGAGAGATAGGTAGGAAAAGATTTTCATTAATCAGTGTAAAAAGAATATAACCGCACTGTATTCTTTTTACACTGTTTTATTCTATTTCATTTATATACATATTAGTAAGTATAGCATTAGTTATACAAAATGCTAAAAGTCAATAATGCTTCATCTAAACTCATTTTAATCTGGATAAATGTATTTTATGAATCTACGGTGTTATCTCATTAACTATTAATGGTATTCCAATTGTATCTCGCAGGATGTAAGCGATTGAAATATCGAATAATAATGAGTGATTCACCGTCATTAAAATATTTCATTTAAAATTAGTTATTAGCCATATATGCAACTAAGTCCTAATTTTTACCATTTATCAAAATTTTCGCCATATTTAATTATTTAATACCACTTTACATTAACTGGGTATCAATAGTAAAATTACCAGTTTGATACCATTGCGACAGGAGTAAAATAATTGATCTAATATCTCAATATTGAAGATTAAGTTAACCTCACTCAGAGTGGAAGACATTTCCCTCTAAATCTAATAATATTTTACGCAATTCGAATAAGCTGACTATTTTAATTTATTATTAATCTTAAGGCTTTTTAAGTAGGCACCATTCATTATAATTTTGCATGTCATGTCTCCTTAACGTTTTATTAAGCCGAAACCGACAAAATGAATAATATTTTGTGGAAAACTATCGTTTTCTATTTGACACAGAACTTAACGTTTAAATCGCAATCTAATAATTCGAGTGTATGCTACCGCAATCGGGAGCATTCGTTTTAATTATTGAATTAAGAGATTAGGGCAATTTTCGGAACCATAGACTTTAGGGTAGCGCGTCAATTATTTCTTAGACCGGTCGTTTACCGGTGTGACATAAATTATTGGTCAAAGGAGATTCGTAAGAGTGTTAAAAATCCACTGAGAAAAAATCATTCACCTCGACCAAGATTCAAATCCGGATCCCGCGAATAACACCTCGGTGGCTAAAGTACTCGACCGAAAATCGGGGAATATGGGTTGCCATCCCGTTCAAGGCGAATATTTTTTTCTCGGTGAAATTTTCGCACAATTTATGCATTGCGGGTAACTCCGTAAAGTCATCACCGTTGTTAGTCCCGGTATACTTAAATTATTCCGGAGAATTAACCTGTATATGTTCAACTTTCGGGCTTTGCTCTCCGGCCGTGGTGCAAAACGCACGACTTGGACTGCTGGTCGCATAATATGCTCGCCAGTCCAGACCATCTTGTTCGGTATAGTCAACAAATTTTCACAAAAGCGAATCACGCATCGGAGCTTAAATGGCTAAAGGACTCGACCGGATTTCAGGGGACCGTAGGAATGTAAATTTTCTAATTCCCAAGCCTAATCTTTCTTTATTTAAAAGATAATTTCTTTATTTGGGGCCGAAGATTTTTAATAAATTACCTTGTTTGATCAAAGAGTTAAAGAGTATAAATAAGTTTTGTAAAAAGGCCAAAGATTGGTTGTTGTCCCATGGTGATATGGATGATCTTTTTGATGTTTGTGAATAATATAAATATTATTATATATTATTTTTATATTTTTGTGAAAGGAGGAAAAAAGAAATTAATTTTGTTCTGTCCACATATTATACTTTATTCTTGCTTATTGTAAGTTATTGTATCACATATATGTTTCATAGTGATAATGTTTCAAAAAAATTATATATACTTTCTTTTTGTTTCTGGTCTGCCGTGAAATTAATTTTTTTTAAGATGGTAGCTCCCATGCTGGTTTTTTAACCATTGGAGCTACCTAAAGCTCCATTTGTGTTGTCCTGTTAAAAAAAGTGTACATTCAAGCTTGGAGTATTAAAATTCAATTCAATTTAATTCAATTTGGGTTCGAATCACCTGGGTCGTTTTCCAATTCGCAATTATTCACCCTTCGTGCACTTTTCAATCGTCAACTTACGGATGTGACGACAGCAAGGGTGGATCCAATCGGTTAGGGCGCAAGGGAACGAAGGGTAAGTGAACAAGGGAACGCGGATGCTCCCTCGTTAACGTGCCCTCGTAGGAAGTGGACGTGAAAATGGCGGCAATGGAAAACTCAGAAATCTTGAACTGGAGTTGTAAGTAATTTTGTGTGTATTATGTGCAGAGAGAGCGTCCAATCGGTGACAGAAAAGTCAAAATACTAAGCAGTCTAAATTAAAAACGTAAACAAACCGAGAAGCAGGGTGAAATTGATTCTTAAATCAACAACATGTCCTAACACTACCTTGCGTGTCACATTTCGTTACTGTCAATAGTTCGCGTTATTTCCGTTTACGCATTATGGCGCCAGTAGTGCATTAGTAAGGGAGCAAGGTGCAAGGAAGAAAGGGAACGAGGGAATGAGTGAATACTACTGGTCAAGGTGAATGATTTTTATATTTTTGGAATTTTCGCACAATAGGGTAGTTTCCTTCATCAAAGAAAACGAAAGGCATTGATTGCGATTCGTTACCCACCATTAGAGTATTCATAATATTCAAATTATTTGGTTTTAGAAATACCAGTTTAGACGAATGTTAATGGTCAATTTTAACTTGATTTGAAAAAGGCCGGATTGGCGCCCATGCGATGCCACTCCACGAGACGTCTCAGGGACCTAGATTCTATACGAGTAGATAGGAGTTTTACATCGTCTGAGATTACCAATGCATGCATGAGGCACAGAGCTCAGGAAAAAATCTCTTATTAATCACCTATTAAAATTGCCTATGGTCGGAAGCTTTCTTCATTTGATAGGGTAATAATAATCCTTATTTAAGCCAAGCGCTACTTGCTAGCAGGGTACTCTACGCTACCACCATGCTCGGCAGCAAGCAGCCTGCATCATAGCGGCGTTCATAGCCTCATATAGCAGCAGCCAAACGTCACACGGGCTTTTCCCAGCATTCATAATTAGCCGTCGCGTTTTCGCACGCTTGAATATTTTCAATATTCATTTAATCGCGTATAATAGATGCCGTCATTTAAAAATCTAAAAGCATGAACTACGTCTTCCAGGAATAATAATCTTTTAATTTAGGCAGTAAAAAAATAACAGGAAACCACCCTATTTTTGCATTGCGGGTGATTCCGCAAAGTTATCACCGTGGCTAGTCCCGGTACACTTATTCGAGCTTCTTTAGATTCCCCGAGTTCTCTCGCTTTTAAGTCCTCGCAATGATTAGATATATGAATACCTCGGGCGTTAAAGTCTCCGATATGATTACGTGTATTCATGTGGGAGACTTCAACGCCCGAGGTGATTTCAACGCCCGAGGGCATATCCCGCCACCACGCTCATTTTTCCCGCCCTTCACCCGGTCGCCCTCGTCTTCTTTCATTTTACCACCCGCAGCCACGCCCTTCGCTTACGCTTCGGAAATCTCTTAACCCAATTCTCCTCGGATAATGAGCGCAGCACGTATGTAATGCGCGGTGTGCGAGATGAATGGATGCGTTCAGGCGCTCGCGAAGTCGAATCCCTGACTACAGCTCCCGGATCGCCTTTCGAAGGGGAAACCATTCATAATCCGCTCAGGTTACGCCGGATGGGAGACGCAGCGATGAAAGTCATTCTAGTCCATTGTTTCAACAGGTGATATGGGTTACCAAATTGGTCCACGTAGTTTGAAAGTGGATTGTGTGAAAGGGTATTACCAAGTTACCACTTCTCTAGTACTTAGTTTAGATTTGATAGGTGTTACTCGCTCATAGCTGATACGAAAGAGCTTTTAATTTTGTGAATCTACATGAAATGTATTTTTACTCAAATTGGACACAAAGTTCCTGTCATCGTCCTCTACTGCCTACCGAGCACATTGGAACCTTATATCAACGGGAATTTTTATGCTAATCTCTTTTGCAAAAACATTTGTGTCACAGAGATAGGGAGGGTGCGAGAAAAAGTCTTTTGACTTGTTTAACATGTATTGGAGATTTTTGTCGTTTTTACTGAAAATCTTGGAAAATACTGAGTTATGGCTTAGTTTTAGACTACTTTGGACCTATATTGGGTGTTAATGCAACTTTTCCTTACGCTACAAGGTGACTTGTACATTTATTTATACATTTAGGTGTCGTTTACGGACAGTCCATGGTATACAATGAAATATTTTGAGTCAAAATATGACTCTTGATACACATATTTAATCAAATTTTGCTACATTTTGTTGTTTATTGAAAAATTGGTCAATTAAAGCCAATAATACCTTACCTGCTTAAGCACAATTCTGGCTATAGTGCTTGCAAATATCCAGTAAAGTATTTAAAAGAGGAACAAAAAGTCTTATACAGTTGAGTCAGTACTCTGGATGCTTTGCTTTAGCCTCTTTTACGTACACTTCAATGCATGTAGTCCTTTGCGAAGTCCAGCGTTCGTGAAAAAATATGAACATAGTCTTTTTTCCGGGTCTCATGTTGCCCAAATTGATTGCTCCATAATTGTTGAATTTCGTTACAAACAATTTTTACTGCACCACAGTATGCACGTTATTTTTCAAACTAAATACGTTGAGCCAAATGTCCGATTATGTACCCAAGCAGATATGTTTCTTTATGCTCGTCACCGTTATATACCGTGGTTATATATCCAGGGTGTGCATTAGAGAAGATATACGATGATGAAAAAGGGCATGAAGTTCAAATGCTTAATGGTACTGACGGACTGCATTGACGGACTAGGATCCTGAGCGCAGGTAGTGTAGGTGGCAGCTACACCGCTACAGTACCTGCGAGTTACTCACCAAATATGCGCGTGCGCACTCGCGTCGTATTGAGTCTGCTCCAAGCACCCATTTGAACATAGCATGCCCCCTCTCTGAACCTCATCTCACCCGAGCACCCACAAGCGATCGCGTGGACCGAATATGCGGCCGGCGCGATGCCACGGGATCGCACACTTGTCGAGCGGTGAGTTTGCCAAGGAGATAGCAGTAGCGTTTGGAGCTTCATATCCCATCTCTGTGTGGACAGGATTTTTATCTTTCTCTTCGCAAAGGAATAGATAGTTTTCTTATATAATTTATTCATCTTTGGGTGTGCAGTTGCTAACATGCGTATATGCACGCGCCGCCGCCGTAGTTTAGGACAAGTTTCTCGTGGATACTCGTGGAAAATTTATGTTTCTACGACCACTATTTTGTCTTAGAAAAACATATACAGTATACATGATCAACTCTAGTTCTCTACGATGAATTCCACATTCCTCTTTATAGAAAATGTTTCTTGTAACGACCAGTACGTTGTTTTAACAAAGCATACGACTACTATTTTGTCACAAAGCATATACTGTCTACAGGATGGATGCTAATCGTTCGGGACAAATTTCACATCGCTGCTACAAATTCCACGTGGAAAATTTTCGTAGTTACGACCAATATTTGGTGTTAAAAAAACATAGGTACTATCTAAATGATCCATGCTAGTTGTCTAAGAGTAATTCTACATGCTTACTAATGGAAAATATTCGTTTTTACGACTACTATTTTGTATTAACAAAACATTTGCTGTCGACATAATCGATACAAAATGTACAAGACAAATTCCATTTGGCTAATCATGGAAAATTTTTGCAGTTACTACCACTATTTTGTCTTAAAAAACATTTACTGTCTACATGATGGATGCTAGTTGTCCAGGACAAATTGGACTAAACTCACGGAAATGTTTTTTTGTTACGACCGTTATTTTGTGTCAACAGAACATGTATTGTCTACATGATGGATGCTAGTTGCTCAGAACAGTAACCATATGATACTCATTGGCAATAATTGTTATTATGGTCAATATTTTGTTTAAAGCAAGCATATACACTCTATATTATTATTAACTTGTTGTCCAGGACAAATTGGACTATACTCATGGAAAGTTTTTGTTATTTCAACCATAATTTTGTCTTAAAAAAATCTTATACTGCCTACATGATCGAAATGTATAACTGGCTGATGACAGAAAGAAAGAAAGAGAGGGTGAGGAGAGTTGTTGGTGAGCGGGAGAAGCGCGAAAGGGAATTAGGATGTTGTCAGAGTTATGAAAGAATACGGATTCTCCACGGTGGCGGCGTGAGAATAAGAATGAAATTTGAAGATTATAAGGCGGTGATATAATGTGGGGCAGAATTCGTGATCGAATCGACCGAGAAATAACCAATGAGTTTGGGGAGCTCTCAGCTGTCGGAGAGCTCGCCCAGAAAATAACCCACGTTTGATGGATCACCGGCAGCGATGATGAAGACGACTGACAGAGAATCGCGCTCACTTGTTTGGCATGTCTAAAAGACTCTCGGCCTTGCGTAAGTGAAGAAGCATTACGGTGGATACTTCCTTGAGGATAATCATTAATATTCATAGGAAAATGACACGGCTCCCTCTGGCAAGAGTGATGATACGATATGAGCGTAAACTAGAAGAGATTTCACGATCATCACACACGAGTTTTGATCCGGGGCAGAGATGACGAATCAGATCTGAACATGAACATATGCGTATCGCTACGTCATCGGTGGTTTAGGGCCATAGAGGTAATGGAGAGGGTATTAGCGCATGAAAGTGAAGTCAACAGACAGTTTACCAATACGACTGCAGTAGTGACCTACCGTGTTTTTTGTTTTCTGTAAGCGTGCGTGTTAAATAAATCATAATTTTTTCTGTAATCGGTGGCAGCTGAAGCATCCAGATGGTAAGTTACAGTTATATATGTCATTGGAATAATAGATGATTATTATCTTTGGCAAGAAATTGAAGATATGCTTATTTTTTAGTTGCGCAACAATACGACTTTTTGAGCACATTTAAACTATGGTTTATACGAGGCATATTTAAGAAACTTTATTAATTCGAGAAGGTGTCATAATTCATTACTTTATTTGATTAGGTATGTCATTTGATATAGAAATAATATTTAGTGGTAAATTTTATTGCTTACATTTAGGACTATTGAACGTTTCCTGTCTTTATTCCTATATTTTGGACAGCCCCGTCATTCAAGTTATAATGAAATGTTATTATCACAATTCGTATTTGTAGAGGGGTTTTCTAAACCAAACCAAGACCGAACTCGGAGAATGTGCCGATGGTAAGAGGGGGACGAAACAATATCCCTTTCTTCTTGAGCTGCGGGTAGAATCCACGAATCTAAATATAAAATACGAATATCTTTCCTTGAATTTTCCTAGCGGCCCGATACCGGTGCAGGGAAAGTCATCGAAGGAAGTCTGAAAGTAAACATATCAGAATGCTTAAGCTCTCTGACTTCGCTCTCGGAGTTGGAGAGTATTTACATTGCGAAGTTGTTTGTTCTGTTGCCTGATTGATTTTCTGAGGGAACAAAACTCGCCGTGGGCAATTAATCCTCATGGAATTGTTTGCATGCTATTGGTAATGGCCGCATAGGAGCACGGCATTTACTTTAGATAAATACCTTCCTGAGCTAAAAATTGAATTATATAATTTCCTCGGCAGCCAAAACTCGGTGAGAGAATAGAAAGTTACAATGACAAATCATTTAATACTGTTTCGATTTTTGATTACATAACGTTCCGAGACTAGGCCATTTTGATACCATCTTCCTCATCATATCATATCCCTTTTCTCGATCCATTTCTATGGGTTTATATGTATACCTGCTATATGCAATCTGGCCTCTCAAATCCAGTCGTTTGAAAAATACTTGCTAACGTTGTCACCGGCAAAACTTAAGAATTTCAAGTACGCGAAAGTCCACTTTTTCGCATATAAGGTAGTGTGTTGCAAATAAGATAGTGTGTTGCAAATAAGATAGTATGTCGCAAATGAACCTCAATTATTCAAAATTGAATGTTTGTACCTCATTTAGTTGATTTGGAAGTGTATTCCCCTCCTGTCAAGCGACGCGACGTGCAGTCAAAAGAGTAAATGGGTGTAATTTGTTGTATAACTTACAATATTAATATGAAGCAGACTTTGAGTTCGTCTTATTCAATCATTTCCCCAGGAAAGCTATGAGGCAAGAGTTTTAACCTGGATCGCCAATGCATTAAGAATTCAGTGGATATTCGACAATATGAAAAAGATAAAATTTATAAGTTGAAGTTACTTAATTTATATCAAGTTTCACCTAATCACTCCAAAAACCACGTAGTTGTTGCAATACTTATGAGCTAAATCGTGGCTAATGAAATTTAAATCACATATGAAATTAAGATATTATTTTAATATGAAAAGCGTTTATAAAATTTAATAAACACAGTAAGTTAATTATCGGTGGCTTCATCATCATGTTAATAATTCTAGTCTTTCTGTAGGCTATTCTGGACAATAATGTTTCCTGAGATTTCCTTGGAGATCCAATTGACCGACCAGTATTTTTTATCTGAGGTGATAGTGAATCAATTCCAAAATTGATCAAAAATATACATATTTCCTCGGTGAACACTAACTTTTATTCGGTAGTGAGATCAATTTCAGTATTTCAAATCAGTATTCAGAGTTTTCCAGTATATTTAAGGAAATTTAGCAATTATGAAGGCATAATCCTCGAATGAGATTGTCTTTTTATTCATGTGGTCCACTATCCTCTATCTCAAAATGTTGATTTCTACAGTTTGCTTGTTTTTATTTTTTAATATTATGCCGAAATTTTTTGTAGACACCTTAACAGTTTGGTTTACTGTCGGAAGGAACGCGGCCATAGCTGTTCGCAAGTATTCTTACGTTGCCTTTCTTCATGATTTTTGCCCACATATATATGTTTGGTTACGCAAATCACATTGTTCCTGGTTTAGTTTACCTTCGGATATTGAAAGTAAGCTTTTCTCTATTGCCAGTCAGTGTGTAGGAAAGGCTGGGCCATTTTGATTACCTCACTGTACATGAATTGCTTCATGAAATACGACGTATTTTGAAGGACTCATTTTTTCCCAGAATTGTCCTTGTTGATTTTGAGTGGGCCACTTGTATATTCCTTTGGGTGTGGGCTGCAGGTTAACTTTCACAACCCAAGCAACCCAGTCAAGCATTGTAAAAGCGAGGGTTGGGCTCAGCACACGAAGTTCACTCCATAAATAAAGAAGACGACAATTCCATCAATAAAGACATTTCCCTCAAAGAAATAAAATACCGCACTGTTTCATGATAGCAATATTTATGTGATAAATTCTAGAGCCAAAACTTAACTTAATTTTTATTCATTCGTTTGACGATAAAATCCGAAGATCCAAGCGTAATGGAGTGGAATTGTTCCACATCGAAATGTAATTTGCAATTGAAACTTGCAAATTTTAGCGTTTATAATATTAGTATTTATTTCAACATTCTTTTCATATGAGCTGTGCAGTATTTTTATTTTATCCTGATTTATTTCATTGAGTCATATCAAGGATATATTTCATAATTATGTAATAAGAGTATATTGAACATTAAGTTAAAAAATGTTCAAAACTCACTGAAATTATGTTCCCGCTTTAAAGACACCGAAAGAGTGATAAATGATTAGGGAATTGTTGTGCCAGAGAAATGACCAATTAAGATTCACATGCCTTGAAAACTTGTTGAGAAGTTTAAGCATTGAGAGTCCAGGTAGATGCTGGTGGTTTAGTTTCTTGAAGCGCATTTTCATAAACCTATGTTATGTATGTACGAAAACGATGGACGAATGCATTATAAATGGTATTGCTTCAGTTTTACTCCTTATTTGTAACTCAATTTCGATCAAAGCTTAGATGATCAATTCATTGCTGGAACTTTACGTGGGATTACAGATGACAAGCTGCAGTTCATTATGAAATGTAACACTTTTTTAGCAGCATAATGCGTGGATTTCGTCCACATTGTCAGGCCAATTTTCATAAAATATATTTGTTCAATAATTAGGTTAAACTAACAGGCAAATGCAAGGTCACATCGCCAAGAATACAATTGATAAATCTTCATGGTTAATTGTTTTTATAATAGTATTTTTCCCAAAAGGGGGGTGGTAATGGATGCAAAGGTACTGCCAAATGGAAAATAAAATTGCAGGATCACGTCAACTGCCAAAATTAAATACGGGTTTACATAAGGTCGGAACAAGATGCATGCGAGTATTAATGTCATCCAAGTTTTCTCCAAATTTCAACAACTTTGTGCCAACATTTTGTCCCATAATCATCCCTCTCGCGACTGTAGATTTGAGAGACTCTCTTTTCTTAACTGCTTCTCTAAAAGCTTAATTTCATCCTTATTTCTTTCAAAAATTTTCTTCCATCATAATCGATGTTTTACATATCGATGGATAATTTCTAACAACACGCATCGCAAAAATAGCAACTTTTCAGAAGAGCAAAAAAAGGTTAATTTGCTTTACTTGCGCAATGAAATTACTAACCAAAAGTTCATAAAAATGAAAAAGAAACATTAATTTGCAAACAAAGAGTTCATATTTGCTTGTATTTTATTTGTTTTCGCCGCGTATATAGCTCTCCCTCGTCGCGGCCGCGGTGTTGTTGGCCGGTTACCCTTGCTGCTGCGCCGTGATTGGTTGGATTTATAAACACTCTCTTCTAGGCGTTGGTTATATTGTATAAAGACGCCTGGTGGAAACCTGGCGAAACTGTCGTCACCTCTGACAACGAAACGCGGCGATAACCCGGAAAATGGAGAAATCCACAAATTCTGTACGCCACGGAAGACTCCGAGACAACGCCGTAAATGTATGCTCAAATTCAATCATAACGGTGCATTTTTCTGGGCCATATAACGTGATTGCATGCTCCTTATTGAGTATTTTCTTCTAATTATTACGAATGATTCTCACCTATCGTATACACGGGTGAAGAACTCCTTTGATTCGGTTATTCTGTTGTCATTCATTAATCGTTTTCTGGTTACTCAGTAAAACGATGAAAGTGCGCATGAATGGAAACTGGCGGATCCAGAGAGGTATTCCATAAAATGGAAATTTTGTTCGGACTCCCACTACTACAGGGAGGTTACCCGCCTGACCCCCCCCCCCCCATACCCCCCCTCGTCCCTATCCTGGATCCGACTGCACGAAAACAGAGGAGTAACGGAACGAAAATAGTAATTAATACCTGGAAACCTTTTGATTATAGGTATGTAACTCTTGGACATCCGTTTATTAAAAACTTAATCAACCTTACTCTTACTTTGAATTCACACTTGAACTCTTTTCATAGCACCTGAACTTGTTAGGTGAAACTTCATACAGTGGCCGAATTTATTTCGCAAACACTCAATCTTTTAATCATTGGTATTGACTATAGTTTTCCTTGCACACCTGTTGGATTAATTTAATTGAAATCGGATTTCTGATCCCTTCTCTTGGCCGAAAGAGCGGCGTTCCGACATTGCTTTAATCATTTTCGAGTGGCACGAATCCTCGCTTGCAGTTTTTTTGCCCATTCGCAGCGGTTTTTAACTCGAAATACGTGATTTGTGTTCGTGTGCGTGATGAGAATTTAACATGGTTTTACATTATAATGGCGAAACTGTTCAAATTACATAGGTTTTTGGTATGTGATCAGTAAGTTTTTCAACTGTACCTCGCATATAGTTTCCTTAGATCTTGCCTACGTAGTTTTAGTGTGTCTTAAAGTTCTGAATTTTTTTTGGGATAGGCAAAGAAAAAAGGTTGTAATCAGTTAGCCAAGGAAAATCCAGTACCGGGGGCCTTCGAATATTCAAGCCAAATGTTCTTCCGGAGCCAAATTCCAGGCAATGTCTGAGATTATGTTGTATGGTGTAATCAATAAGATAATTGTTTTTTTTTGCGTTAGATAAAGAATTCGTTTTAATAAATGGTTGTTTTAATGATTTCTATAATATGTTTTAAACGTAGAGTAGGAACGTGAATCTATGTAAAATGCTCATATATTTTTTTTTAAATCTTAGCTGACTGGATCGCTGGACCGGCCTCTTGAAAAATCGTGTTCTTCTTCGATTCATACCACTTGATAAGAGTGTATATATATATCCCTTGCTCACGACTCTTTATGTGGCTTACAGAGCTTTTTTCTATCGGCCTCTACTTCCTATTTGAGGATGAATTCAGCCTGTTAGATTGGCTGTGAGGAGATTTTCGATTCAAAATGAGCAGCAGTGAAGTGATCGGTGGTAAAAGGTATTGTAAGTACGCTTTCCTTATCCGGAGCGGAGAACAACGAGATTCCGCGGCTACACGCGGATTATGTCTATATTTTGGACCCATAATTTTTTCTCTTCAATCAGAACGAAAACAAGTTTATTCTCTTCCTTTATCCTCCCCCGAATCGAAGTGGTCAGAGATTTGTGACCCTGAAAATGCTGACTTGTAGCCAATAAGTTAGAAGAATAAAGAAAGTGTTTCAAAGAATATGACGAAGTTTGTTTCCGAAGTCATTTCGTCCACAAAAATTCTCTTTGAGTGTATGCTTCATGATTTTGCAAAAAATTGAGTAATTCGTACGGGTTTTGTTGAAATTTTCAACCACTCCATCAATTTGAGAACTCGCTAGACGAAAATACATTTCGTAAAAATGTGCCTTTCGCGCAAATCAATGTAAAATAAAGCTAAATTTATATTTTTACTGAAATTTCCACTGAAGTAGTACTTGGAACGTTGTGGATCATATAAAGCATGCATGGTACGGCATTGTATGTGATATATATGATATTGTAATTTTTCGTAAATCCGGCCTTAGCGTTGCCTGATCACCGCAGCTCGGTCTTAATGTTTTCGTGCTGACTAAAACCCATGCAAGCCGCCAAAATCGCCCGGGTGATTTGCATACAAACGCGCTACTTTATAGTGGAACCTGAGGTAACTTTTGGTTGATTCCTGATTGTAATACTTGCAGAAATGTAAAATATTGTACAATAGAATAATCACTTGAATTAGACATACATACAAACATGTCCTGACGTTGAAAACATTCTTCTCTTTTGTAGACAGTCGTGCTCAATGCTGTGTTGAAGTTGCAAAAACCTCTACGCTGTTTTTCCTATCACCCGAAATCTAAAGAAAAGCGATGGTACTACAAAGAAAAAGGCGTATAAGACACTACTTAGACCGAATTTAGTATACGCGTCACTAGTGTGGGACCCTTATGAAAAGGGATAAACAGAATCCATCGAGAAGGTGCAAAGAAAGACAGCAAAGTATGGGGAAGCATAAAAAGACCGAAAGTGTCACTAAAATGCTGTAAGTACTGGATAGGACTCGCTAGGACGGAGAAGAAAAGTAAATAGGCTTTGAGCACTTTTCCGCATACTTACAGGGGAAAAGGCATAGGGGGAACTATGAGACAATATTGAAAACCCCAGCTATATAGATAAGAAAGATCACCAATATAAGATGAAATGCTGGCCTCAAAGGACTAACGTAAAAAATTTTCATACCTCAACAGGACTATTAATGAATGGAATAGACTCCCTGCAGAGCTGTTTCAGCGCTATACTAGAAGCATAAAGATTTTGAAGATGAGGTGTAAAACATTTATCTAGGAAAACTAATTTCATTGCTTACTTCCAATTTTCACTGATCTAGTTTCATTTTGATGATGCATTTTCATTTAATACATAATAATTAAATATAAAGTGTTGCCACTTGTCAAATCGCCAACTTGTAACCTGTATAATAATATAATATTATTGCTTATGCCTATTTATAATTTTCTTTTCACTGCTGCTCTATGTTGAGGTTTATCTTGTTCTTGGTGATTTGCTCTTTGGCGTGGAAACGCCCTTTCTTGTGGTACCTGATATCCGTTAGCTGAGGAGAGGACAAGAGAAGAATAAAACCTAAACATCTGAGAGTGAGACCCTGACCGTGGAATCCAACGCAACTTCATTCGATGCAATGCGATCGCCTTTCACTTTAACTAGCACGAATGGGTATCGTTGCGAACACGTGGGTATAGGGATAACAACGCCCTGGGACATAAATATAATGAAACTACATCCAGAGATCGGCGATTGGCCCGAAGCTAAATTCTATATGTATATACGTACTATCGTAATTTATACTCTCACATAAAATATTCTGGATTCGAAGACTAATACTACGTTCTGTCCTTCTAAAAGATATATATGTGCGCGGGATGTTGGACGAGTGTCTCATGCAGACGCAATTTCGGTCGGATATTCATAATAGCGTGACATAATTTCGTGAATTACAATGGCACTGAATGAGCTCATATCTCTTTCCATCGCCCTTTTACTCACACGCGGAGGATGAAAAAAAATCTCCTTGAGACGCGTGTGCAAAGTGTAAAATGTATGTCAATGCGTTCCTCCTGTCATAAATGTGCTCCGATATTTTACCTCGAAACGTTGCAGTGACTGCTTAAGAGTGTCTGAGAACTCGTGAGCAGCGAGTTCACCATTAATTTTTAACAGACACATCTCTTCCCTTCAAGGCATCGCCCCCACGCGCGTTGCTCGGATATCATTGAAATGTGATTTTCTTTCACACTCGAGTCGTCGTTTCGTGGCAATTGCCATTTCGCGGAATATATTTTTCATTGGATTGGAGGGGAATTGAACCGAGTTCTTGTGCAAGCGTTGCGAAAATTCATGTGAAGCGGTGAAAAATGATAGCGCGTTAAATCAACCTAATGTATTTATATCGACTATATCGACGTTATTGATCGGAAGTTCCACAAATAGGCTGATGAGAGGCAAATCTATAAAACTTGGCTAAATTCCAAGTATCTAAGAAAGGAATGCATATGGAGAAAAGAGGCCTGAGATTCGCAGCAAAGAAAAAATAAATTTATTCTTAATTGAAGGTTAAACAGGTTTTATTTCGGTTTTATTGGTGCTATACTGCTGAGATTAAGATGGTCGAATCGTCCGTTGGGAATCGTAATTGCGTCAAACCCTACAGACGACTCAACAATTGAAACGTTTGCTGCACTCAACCCGGTCGAACACCCGAGTAGCATTCACCATCCACACATGCTAGGAAAGCACGAACTATTTTAATTATACATAGGACATATTGCGGAGATTGCACTGTATTTTACTTTTTGTAATAAAAGGAAGTTCCTCAAATAATTCTATTTTGCTCTTACTGTAGTTACTTTCTTATTTACAAAATGAATTAATCGAGATTAAGGTTCTTATAACCCTATGGCTAGAGAGTATCAAGCATTTAACGTATGGAGCGACACAACTATTATTCAGGTATGTGCGACAGAACACCTACAAAATTTTGTGAAACGTTTTAGTATGTACATTCCGTTCCTGACTCGTTTACTCGTCGCTATTTTCTTTTGAATATGATTTATGGTTATTCTCTAAGTTTGCTATGTCAAAAGCGTAAGTGATAAGGTGGAACTAACCGACGAGGAAGGAGAAATAAACTCGAGCACAGGTATTCGAGTACTCCAATGGGTATTTGAGTACACAAATAGTTCTGCGTACCAGCGGCGATGGTATTCTTTCTGAAAATTACTCAATTTTCTTCGTTACCAAATTTCAATTTTTCTGTAATAATAATATATAATATAATAATTCTATTATATTGGGCGAGATGGGGAATAGAAAATTTTATATTCCATCTAACCCTCGTCATGAATAGAATATATTCGAAGAAATATATTGTCAAGTAATTCTATAAATTAAAGGCAGTCAAATTATAACAAGTACTACTAGGGCTGCTAAATGAGCGGATTTGATTCGGTGGGCGATTTTTGAGCGTTTTTGCAGTGGTGGTATGATTGAAAAATACTACAATCAAACATGAAAAGTGAATAGAGTTACATTTACCAATTGTAAAAAGATGTGAACACACTCGGGAAAAACCTAAGGATATCGACTTTCGTCCGTATTGGAAAAATCCACAGCTGGAAAACGCCCTCACAAGAAGAGGTGGCGTGAAAAACATGCGGAAACATACTGAGAAAGAGCAAATGTAAACAAAAATGTATACAAATACAAGAAAATTTCACCCAGCACCTGGAAAGGAAAAATAATACCCAGTACCTGTGCAGGTAAAATGTAAGAAATCAGAAACCTAGGAGTTGCCATGAGACCTTTAACAGTAGTTGTGATGGTCAATTCGATGAAACTGGAAGTTTAAGCGAATGGTGATGATCGACTTGTTTTCGCTCAATGACTCATGAGTCATTGAATTAACTCGTTGATTTAATCACTTTGAACGAATCCAGCGCGAACGATTAGGTGTCAATATTTATTTGAGCGGTCTTTCATCATCGATTTACAGCTCCTCTTCGGCACACGTAATTCATTCATAGTATTGCAATAATGAGACTGGCATAGTAAAGACCGCCATTCTCCATCTACTACTACAGTTACTTGAAGTTATTCTTCCTTGCGTCTTCTTTTTCTGCCACAATTACTCATCACTTGGTATTCCTTAGGGCACTTTTCTTTAAAAATTTTCCGTCCATTACATGTATCACATATTTGCTAACACACCGGGTCTTTATCTGCCGTATGTAATCCATAATCTCCATAATTCCTTTTCTACTTTTATTCTTCGAAACGCCGGTTTGAGATGGAAAAGTCAATTTTAATTAAAATCTAAATTCGAGTTTTAATATCAAAGTTCGAGGACATCGAAATCGAGCCATTAACTTCGATTTTCGATCCAAACTCGAGTTTCCAACTTCTACCGCAACCATATCGTTTGATTTCAACAACGTCACTACTGGCCTATGATGACGTCGTCCAACACATGTGAAGACTTATTTTTCTAAGGCCGGCAAAATTGGAAAGGAACACCCTAGATCATCAAGGAAGAATCTCATTCACTTGATCTTTCTTAAAAATTTTAGTGAAGCCTATTGGTTCCAAGTGGCGACCCCAAAACTTTAACATGCGTGCACTTGTGAATGTATGCTTGTAATACTTCAAGCATGCATTCAAAGTAGATTTTTTTCTGCCATTGAAACATGTATTTTGAGTGTTTCTCGAATGAATAATAAACATGTTTTTGCACAAACTGTTTTTTTAAGAAGCGTGGATTTTTTAATAATCGATTTGTTTTGTTAAACTTTCGATTTTTTTCTTCGAAGTCGAACTTTTGATTTTGATTGAAAATCGATTGCTCGAAAATTCGATTTCGACCGAATTTTTTCCATCATTTTTCCTGGTTTCCCTCCCAAACCGTCCATTCTATATTCAGCACCCTCCCCCAGCACAAGACCTCGAATGCTTCCAGTCTTTTCTGGTCAGCTTTCCCAATGGTCCATGGTTCCTATCCAGCCAAACGTCTTACCGCAAAAGTCCCCCCCCACCTAAGTTATCAAGCGCTGTAATCGCATTCTCAGCCTTGGCTTTTCTCAAAACGCAACCCTCGAAATGTGGAGCAGATTACTTACGCAAAATTCGTGAAAGATGTGAAGGGACTGATTCGAATTTGAACAAGGCATACCGCCGCCGCCGCCGGAGGGAGTACGCGTGGTGATTAACAATTCGATCTCACTCGGTCCCCAATATATAACGATAATTCAACCAAAGTGCAGCTCAGGCTTCTTAACCGCTAACGCGTGCAAAATGGGAATTGCGCCCCACTGAGAATGAATCGAACGCAGCGGCTACTTTTTTGTACTCGCGTGAAAAAGCCATCCATTTCTTTTCCTTCGGTGAACGAGTAATTTTTTAATGACAGTGATCGCTGATTCGTGTCGATAAATTACCCCATGATTGAACTAATGTAATAGCAATTTAATTCATTAGACTATTTGAACCGCGGAAAAATTGAAACCGCAAGACATTTTTGTATGCGGAGATCAATTGAAATACATTCGATGATTAGAGCCCTCAAGTTCACAATTCTGCTGCAATAATTAGTTAATAACCCGGTGTAAGTTGAGTTATTAGTCGGCAACTTGATGTAGCAGCAAATGTTTTCCAAAATTGTATTTACTGGCGCATTGTGAGTTCGCATTATTCTGAAAAAAACAGAATTGAGGCTCCTTACGACGACTTTAAGAAAAGGCATTCCTCGAACTCCATTTAACAGACACCGTTTTTCACCGATCCAGCTCATGAATGAAATAAGATTATGGCCTCAAGGCATAAATAGTTCTCTTCGATAATTTTCTTCGAAATAACTAGCGGGGGAGATCATAGGTATGCGGGAAAAGATAAAATCTAAACTATACGCAGCAATGAAAGACGTGGTACACGATTTGAACTAGAATGTTCATCACTATTGCCTCATTTTCATCCCGAGTAACTCGGAGCGCGGTTACCATGAATAGTTGGTCAGATTGAAAATGTTCGCATCAAATTTCGTAACGTTTTTCATGTTATTGGTTTTGCTGAATACCAATCTCATTACCAAGAAGGAGGTTGAAACTATCTGAGCCAATAAACTCTCAGTTAAGGAAATTTTAGCTTTCGACCGACACTCTGGAGTCTATCTGTGTTTTATTGTGATAGTATGTCCGTTGCTCACCTCATTTTATAATCTAATGGCGATAGATAGTATGGGGATCATTTCTCTCACCATTATTTAGACTAATGGATATTTTACTGAAAAATAAAAGGAAATAGCTAGTGAGTTTTAATCTTGATGCGTAATTATTTTTGTTTTTTCCCTTTTAATTTGTGTTTAATTTCTCTTTTAAGCATCAAAATATTCCTTTCATATGCCGAATTTGTAAAAAAATTGAATTAAAATTCATTTGCAATGGCGCTTTCACCAATTGATCTCAATTCCAACGTAGCAAGACTTTTTAAAAGTTATCACATGACCTTATACATTACATATTCTTATCTTTTCTACCTTAATATATCTCTGGGATCAGTCTATCTTGGTAAGAGATGTAAAAAGACGAGGGAGATGTAAATGTAGACTTTATGTTACTTATGTATACTAATTTTCCTTAGCCACTGTTTCATGTCTTCTTTAAATTCATTTTCGGTGAATTATTTTCTGTTGCGTGAATTCGCACACTTAGTAATAAGTAAAATAAATTAAATGTAAATGCAACATGCGTAATTTAATTGACACATTTTTTACGCAAATAGACCGCTATGATACGCTTGGACCCAAGCGTAAGCTCTTAAAGCTCTGCTTATTAACACTATTACCACCTAGGAAATATCCTATTATTGGCCAAAAAATGCATAATTTTGAACTGAAAAACGTAATTTCTGAGGCAAATCCATTCCGTGAAAAATAATTAGTAATAATTTTATTAATAACAACAAAATCGTTATAAAAATTGTTAAATTTTCAGCTTTTATCCAAACAATAGAGAAAATATTAACTCTTCATATCTTTAGTTAAACTTATTCAAAGCGAAAGCTAAATAGAAAAATTTGCGGCGATCCAACATTTAGACCCGAGCTTTTCAGACTAAACTGACTTTGTATGGCCCGATAGTTCATTGAGGACCATGGATTTCCCATAATCCCAGTTTCCTCAATTGATCCATTGGTGACGATTTAACTTAAAGTAAGGAAATAAAACTTTGTAAGGTTCACTGTTATTTAATTATGGGCACGACCCGGGTTTCGTAACTTGTTTACATCGTCAGGTGACGATGTAACCAAGTCACCAGATGACCAGTCACCTGACGATGTAACCAAGTTACGAAACCCGGGTCGTGCCCATAATTAAATAACAATGAACCGTACAAAGTTTTATTTCCTTACTTCCAGTAGGGAGAGGTTTCACAAAGTTAATCCTGAAGTTATTAGTTATATTTAACTTAAATTAGCTTAGTTGCGTAATTCTTTCGAGATCTTCACGATGCGCAATCATGGGGCCTCGGACCCTCTATGACCCCGCGGGAAGATCATTCCACATTTTTTTGGGGGAGTTTCAAGATCGTTCTGTACAGGCAAGAAATTTTATTCCAGCCCCCTTGTTCTGATTAATGAGCTCTCTCCTGAGCCTTACCCTTAGGTCCTCGTTGTGATACCAACGTGTGAATTGAATATGCCCCCTCCTGTTAATTTTTTTCTTCTGGCTTGATTGGTTTATTCAGTTATACAGGCAGAAAGTAGCAGATCCAGGAAAGGGAAAAGGTGGGGCTAAGTAAGGGGTAAACTCCCAGTAGCAGAGGGGGTCTGAACAAATATGACCATTCTATCTAATGTAAAGCGGATATACAAGAGGGCTATAACCCCCCCCCCCCCCCCCTTCAATTGATCTGCCACTGCAGGCAGACCTACAGACGGACACAATTCAATGCTTATCTATTATTATGCATAATAAACGGGTCCAAATTAAACTTTGTATTGAATTACCGAATGAGAGTGATGTACAAATTGAAACTATGCACTGTTGAATGTATTGCAATTTTCCTACTGGCTATTTTATGAAATGAGACGAATACTTTCAATGCGATTTTGTCATTTTCAAGTCAGTGCATTTATAAAAGTCGACTGAATGAATTGTTTTAAAAATTGGATAATTGCTATCAATTCAATAGCATTAGTTATTACAGTTGTTTTGACAGTTCTACCACATTGACCTTGGTACCTTAAGAGGACTCCTACCTCCTGTTTGACCTTTATATTTTTTTGCTGACGGATAACTCGCTTAAACATTTTTCTGTAATCATTAAATTTTCAGGGTATAATAAGTTGATCGTTTTCAATGTTTAACTATACTTAAAATTTGCAAATTTTATATGTAACCCTTAAATTATTTTTTCAGATGTAATCGTTATTTTATAATTTTAATTCCTTGTGATTTTGTCGTCCACGGTGGCGGTAGGTAGTGGTCCTCGCCTACCAAAGTAAAGGTCGCGGTTTCCATTCCTTGCCCCTATTCAAAGCACAGGTGTGTGTGATCGTCCGTTGTCAATCGTTGAAACCCCCAATGTAAACGCCTCATAGTGATATTTTCGGGGGTGATTGAAATAAAAAAAAGAAAAATAAAATAATGTTATGATATTTTAGGTGGAAAATGTTGAACAAGATCCACAATTTTATTTATTAATATTTTCTTAATATTACATTTCCTTTATTCATTTCCTACACAAACTTGGTCCTTCTAAGCCATATGGATTGTCAGAAGGTTCCAGTTATCCAACACAGTGGCAACATTGAAAGCATAGCATTTTTATTACATTACAAGTTACAACTTCATAAACAATAAAAACAATAATATGGCACAAAAAGTTTTAGGAGCTTTGAAACAAAAATATGAGAATTTAATATAATTCGTACATTTCAGATTAAATTAAGGTAATTGCAACTTTACAGTTTTACTCATTAACCATTTTTCACTTTTCTTTTAATGTACTCTACTAGCCCTTAAAATTACAAAATGATAACGTTAGTTTTACCCTGGCAATCCGTCACCAAAAAAGATAAGTTAATAGGGAGGTATGCGTCCTCTTAAGCTATAACTGCTGGAAGATGTAGTTTGTCATGGGTGCTAAAGGGAACGACAAAAAAGGCATCTCGTTGGTTTTTCCGATTGCAGCCAATGCTGTCAAGTATCGCCATAAATATTCGCTCCAGAGCTAATGACGGATTTCTCTCAGCGCTTACACTTGTCAAGCTAATCGAATATCAACTAGCACCTTCCTATTTAAATCGAAAAACGCCGAAGGCCTTATCCATCTGTCGCTTCCCCTAATTGTTACTCACGCGAAAATTGGAAGTGTGAGGATAATTCAATGTCTTTCTTTCGGTGAAATATTTAGTAAGTTGAGTCATCAAAACGTTCTCTTAAACGAGACCACTCAATTTTCGAAAATTGCAAGTGGTAATGAACGATGTTTTTATGTCTGCAATGATGGTTTGACGCGCATTACTCTAATTTGATTCATTCTTCCAATTTCCTGCTCTGAGCGGTGAAAGGTGAGTTATTGAATAACGAAACTGGAACAAAAAAATACGTAAATGATCATTTGAAAACAGCTTTCTCAGTCAAAGAGATGACTACTTCTCGATATCAGCTTGAGATTCTCACGCATTCCTCAAATAATGATAGAATTTCCTAATTCCCCGTACCAATGAGAGTGAGCAAATGCTCATTCTCGCACAATTTGGAGCATTTTCTTCGTTTCATAAGGCATATAAATGGGGAGAAAATCAGCATTTGCTCAGCTCTGTCGGGATAGTATGAGCTAATGCTCACTTTAATCGCGGAGCATATATATTTTTTTAATCAATTGGCATAAGCAAAATTTTCTGCTAAATTTTCAAGAATTTAGTTGTGGGGAAAATGATTTTGAGGCCTAGAAAAAAATGCATCACTTCTGAACTACACGCATCAAGGAAATGTTTCATAAGTAGGGCATTATTTGTCCTTTGTAACTATTAATTGGTATAGAATCTGTTTTCATCAACTAGGCGTTCACAACCATGATTTTCGGAGAAATTCGGGAAAATATAAGTGGGTCCCTTTTTCGTAGAAACGTACTTAAGTCTATCCAAAGTGTTTACAATGCCTGGAAATAAAAAATTGACGGAAAACAATATTAAAATACACCATGCAACCTTATTAATTGACTATATTTATAATAATGAGGATATTATTGTGGATTCCTTATATGGATTTTTTCAGATATGTCAATTTTCCCTTAACATTGCCCAGTAAATAGACCTGATCAAGGTACAAAATTGTATGTAAGTTTAAAGTCGGAAGAGTATATATTGCCACTGTCGGTAGAAAAATACTTTCAGCACTTCAGAGGCCATTAGCCCGAGTCAGTTGTAGATTAATGAATAACTGGATGGAAGACCATCACCGCTAACGCCGTGAGTCCCAATTCCTCGAGTTGAATAGGCTTCTTGCCACATTGCTATTATCGATTGAAATTGAGAGTATTTTCACCTTTTTACTCATTTTTTTCTTAAATTTGATCCACAAAATCATTGTGATGAATTTTCTTAATTAATGAATCACTGAAGAACTTCATAATGGTGATCTAATTACAAAAAAGTTCAAATTTGTCGATTGTTTTCCAGACTTCCGGATGTTTGAGATTCTATAATGCGTAGTTTTCTACCACATGGACATCATAAATGCAACTAACGCATGTGCCTTCAATTTTTATTTACTTGACAACAGCATGTTTCACTACTATGACTTTACTTTTAAACATCCTCCGTAAAAAATTCTCAGAGAAACAGTGGAATAGCCATCAATTTATCTTTAAATAGAATAACCCAAAAATCAAATGCTGTAGCTAGGATTTTCAATGTTTTAAGTTGAAAACATGCGAAAATTTTAAATAGGGAGTGCTCTATGTGTTCTGAAAATTTCCAGAGGAAAACAGCAGTTTTAAACAAGTACTTTGTCATGAAAAAAGAATTGTTGAGCAGAACTGTTTTTTGCTGCTATCATTGGAATCTTTCCGTCTGCAAACCAAGAGTGAATGCTGATAGATTTTGAAATGAACTTCAATATTATTATAAACCTTTGATTACGAGCCCATAATTATTTTTTTTAAATTGACAAATTGAGTTGTTTCTGCTAAATCAAAATGCGAGCATTATTTCCTGTATTTACGTATAGTATGGAAGAGTTTCCGTTACATCACAGTGTGATCCTTCTCTTTTGTTGACAGTATTGTTATATTGAATTGTCTCCATACTTCAGGCGGTCCCCCAGGATATGCGTTTGTTTCAGTGTGTATTATTTTTTCTTTTATTTCAGGCATGTATCGATTGTGAAATTGTTAAATTTAATGTACGGTTTTGCACCTCGGAGGTAAAGGACACTGTGTCCGTTTTTCTAACTTTTCAAGAGAGCAGTTTTAAGTTTTGTTAAAAATTTAACCAGTAATTACTGGAAGGTTAGGTTAGTATACTAATAACATTGTGATATAAAAATGTTGTAAACCTGACCTTCTATTAATTACTAGTTACATTTAATTTTTTTTGTTTTAAACCGTTCTCCTGAAAAAATTAGGAAAACGGACATAGTGTCCATTACCTCCGAGGTACAGAGTAATTTTCTCATGGGCTAGGTGATCACGAAAATAAATTAAATTATCATTATAAAAGGAGTGGAAGCGATTTTTTTTCTCACTCTGGCCTTGAAATTTTGGAGCACTTCGGTTCTGAGCCCAGCGCTACCGAAAGAGGCAGCTCACATTTCTCATCCTTTCGTCGGCCCATTGTCTTCCCCCACGGCCTTGACTCCGTTCCCCCTCAGAACTATCCCACTCACACGGGGGCCATTGTCATCCGCGAAATCCACCAACCCCATTCACCGGCGCCTGTGATCCACCATCATTCGGTGTTGATTGTCACTGCTCCCCGTCGTCCCTCATGGCTCCCTCGGAGCCCACTCCGATGTTCTTCTGCATACCTGAATCACGCTGCCACGGCGGAAAGCGTTACGCTTTTAATGTTATAATATCTATTGTTTCTCTTCCCCTACATGGAAACAAAATGAAGTATTAAATGTGTGATATTAATTAGTAGGTAATCATACAATATTGAACATATGAACGTATACTTTCGGGGAGGACGTGGAAACAATTGTGAAGCGTTAGAAGGTAGAAATGAGGTTAAGTTATTGCAATGAAGAAGGTAGGGCATGATATGAGAATAAAAATATGAATATGCAGTATTTGCATTTTTTTGAATCACATCGAGAAATATATTGAAGTACGCCAAAATTTATAACTGAACGGGAAAATGAAAAAAAAAACTCCTAACGAGCGCTAGGAAAAAAATGTTTGGATGCGTTCAGATATAACACACAATAGCTTTATACTTGGTTCTTTTAATCACGTAATTTTCCAACTTTTTTCGTATTCAAGTACTAGAAGCTTGAAAGCTATTATTATTCATCTAATTACAATTAGTTTTGTACTCTAGAGCTATCAAAATAATTTCTACTACGAGTGTATCTGGTTATTTAGTTATAATTTTAGTTACTATGAGTGTGAATTTTTCCCACCGGAGATTTGACAGTAATTAGTCGAAAGGAGATAAAGATACAACCACTACCACCTCCCCCGCTTATTTCCACTCAGTGAATGAGTCTGTTTAGAAATGAATGTGTTGACGTAGACGGAGTCATCATTTTCATAATTAAGTCGTTTAAAAAAAATCAATATCAGCTTTTTTTAATACTCTGCACAGAGTATGTTAATGTTAAGAATTTCTCGTTTAAAAATAGAAAAATTATAAATACTTTTGATTCGAACCCTCCCAGAACTAAGCCGCATCTACTGCGCACAGAATAGACCAAAATTGTCTACGAAGCCACGCATTAGTGAGACATAAATGGGGAGTCCAAATATGAATCTAAAGAGGGGGAAAACCTCGCCATGGGTCCAGTAATAAAACATTCTGACGGGTTGTGTACTTGAGTTTCCTCTGTGTATTCCATCCGCTAATCTGAAATCCGCTAGATCTTTTAACCCTAGAATTTGACTCTAGCTTTGGTAGATCGGTGGCGTCCTCGTCCATCTACGTCGGCCCCATGTCCCGTGAAGGCAAAGGATGCAGGTTGCTTCATGTGCCAAACTTCCAATTTTTCCCCAATTGCCACTCGTGGGTGTCTACATATTAATAAAAACGATAGTACTTGTCCCTCGACAATTGTCTTCATCAGGCCATCATCTCTCAAGATATGACCTGATGTTCCGTCTTTTTGTCAAGGTCTTAATTAGTAATCATGCAATATTAAACATACGAACGCATATTTTCAATAATGCCGTGGAAACATTTGTAATAGGTGGGATGCATTCAGATATTACTCACCGTAGCTTAGTAGCCATGGAATAGATATTAGTTTCATGCGAAGACAATATACCATTATTTTGAGCTATTCCATTATATCTTTCCTGGTCAAAAATAGCGTGAAGGTGTGTTGAAATCGAGAAATTAAGTTACGTTTGAAAGATAGATATTCTCAACATCAAATCCAAAATTGACTATGTGTCATAGTAACAAGACAATTCCTTGGAATATACTGAAATTTTTATGTTAATTAGTATCAAATTTAGGGTGGGAAGAAGGGAAATTCTGATAGTCCTCTCCGATAAAGAGATTAAGGTTGTGTAACCGGGTTAACACTATAACTCCTTAGGAGGAAAAAGCACACTATTTTGTATTTTTTCAAAAGGAATGCTCGTTTAAACTCCCGCTATCATCTTCAAATATTCAGGGTATGTATTGTAAAATCTTGCCAACATTTACTTGAATTGATATCTGAGAAAGAGATAAATAAGAAGTGATAAATTTAATCTGAGAAAGTACTGAAGTGAAGGTGAAGTTCTCAAATCTCAGGTACAGGCAGATGACGAGGATCTATATTACGCTCCTTGAAAGTTTCAAGATGTTAGGTTCAAGTTTGAAGGTTCACGAAAAAAGGCAGTTGGGGTGAAATTGATGAGTCGTCTATGTTGACTGGAGCGTCTTTTGTGAAGAATTGTGAAGATTGGGGCGAATCTTCATACACGTATGTATCCTGTGATATCGCGAAATGTAAGGGAAAGAACCAAATTATTCTTGTTAATGGCATAGAATAAGATGTATTTATAGTTTTTGCTTACCTCATCGACAATCAGTGAATTAAATCAAGTTTCAAAAAGCGCAAAAATATAAAATATACTATATTTTAGATGCGTGGCTTCTTCTGCAACAAGATTAGGGAATATCAGCTTGACACTTTTTGTTTTTATGCATTACGCGCGCCTATTACTTAGTAGACATGTTCGTCAATTGTCTCTTAGAGAGAGGGTTGCCGGCTAGGCCACGTTAAGCATTAGATTGGAAATGTAATCAATATGCTTGGTCACCATTTTCTGCAGGGAAGGCCTGCATTCATTTTAAATTACTTGCAGTGATCTGGCAAGTTTTGGCGGACACTAAACACCTCTGCAGTGACGCAACTTCATTATTGAGACCAATCTTTATCTCAGGATACGTGCAACCTCGCTTCATTACGTCTAGATGATATGGTTCTTATTTTACCCTTTGATTTCATTTCCTTCCGTCTATAGCAATTTTCAGCTCTTGTGTAGGCATTAACAAAGTTAAATAATTGATATTCTAATTAATGTTATCATTGATATAATAATAAAATATTGATTAATTTGAAATATTTCCTCAGAGCCTCATAGATTAGATTGACTATCCAGCTTCCCTTATTTTCATTTTTTTGGGCACCTTAATTTTTCCGAACATTTTGGTTTCTACAAATACCACGCCTCAGCGGGATTTGCAAGGTATCTGCAAGTAATTTCAAAGGCAAATCGATGCCTTATTTTACCTCTTGATAATGACCTGGCAAGGTTGAAACCGGTAGATTTTTCATACATACCTCGTGATATGTATGAAAATTTATTTTGGAATCTATCGTGTCACTATTCCGCGAAGTTAACTCGCAAACCATTGATTTGCTTTTGTTCACACCTGCAAGCTTTTCATCCCCGATTTAATTTTTTTCTTCAGTTTGCTAAACGACCTATCACTATTCATCTCCTCCATAAAAACTGTTATCTCCCTTCCCTAAATAGTCAAACAAAACGTCCTTCGATCTATCACGAATTTTAGCGTCCTCTAGCGAGTACGCACGCTTTTAGATCACATATTCTCGGGTTACGCGTGCCATTTAAAAAAAGTAAAGGCCTTCCTACCATGTCAAAGTTGCTTCTCGAAGGCTTCTCGTGTTGGAGCACTTCAAATCTCATTTTTGTACCCTATTGAAAGCGGGAGTGGTGACATAATGAATGCCATGCCGTGGCTATGACTGGGGAGGCCTCATTGGATGGCACATGGACGTGCTATTTAGATTTACATCGCTAGGCAACGTCCTCGTTCTAACTCCCAGGTGTCTCATCGCCTTGAGGACGAGACGGGTGAAGACGATCGGTGGCGGAATAAAGGATTTTTTTCCTCTTAAATGTGTTCTCGTCGGCATATTTTTGTGAAAGGGCATTTGGGAGTGGGTGATGAGCCTAAGTGGGACAAATATATAAATGCGGATTTGGGAGTGAGGGGCGACGCCTAGCGTGCATTAAGCCAGTTTACAGATGGAATGGAATCCAAATTGACTTTTCCCACGCATAAATTATCCACGTACTGTAATCATTGTTTATCCTTGGACCACCTTCGCATCCCATTCACTCAAAAGGATATTTTTTACATTTTGTTATGCAATAAAGTGAAAAAAGTTATAATTCCACATTAATTTTGTGGAATTATAAAGTTTTTTTTACACTTTATAATGCCAATGTGATTCCATAAAGTCACGCCCGGAACACTGAATTTCCTTATTATTTTAATCGTTAATTATCTCAAATTTACCAATATCTGTGCATTAATTATCCACGTACTATAATCTTTGTTTATCCCTGGACCACCTTCGCAACCCATTCACTTAAAAGCATATTTTGACATTTTGTTATGCAATAAATTGCAAAGAAATGTATAATTCCATATAAATTTTGTGGAATTATAATTTTTTATTTTGTTATGTCAAGTCGATTCAATAAAATCAATCCTGAAACAATGAATTTTATTATTATTTAAATTGTTTGTTATTCACAAATTTACTAGTATCTGTCATTAGCTAAATTATGTACCACAAAAAGAGGTTCAGGTTGTGTATCTTATTGATATTTTCGTGATACGTTTAAACATTTAAGTTAGTCTACCAATGTCATTCGAATAATATCGGAGCCAACAAACCCATTTTAATATCAACTTTTCCTAACGATTCTTTTAGTAATTTGATACTTGATGGCATATCTTGATAAAATAGATACTTCAGTGCACCAATATAAAAATAAGGAGATAAAATTAAAACAGCTTTAAAAGTACACACACAATTTGCTGAAAACCTCAGCGGCCAAATACGTCTTCGTCCATGTAAGGCTATATAAATTGAGACAATAGTTAGGCAGTTGCTTTGCTGTGTGAGATTAATTGGAGTATTTACATCGGAAGATTTTAAGGATATCGCGGGCATTAGACAGGTAATTCCCAACCGAGTTTCATTGCCACATCAATTTGACAGGTATTTTGTATTGAATGCATGCATTGTGTATTCATATGTTGAAGTTTAGGAAACAAAATCAACATTTATCTTTCAATTTTGTCTCGATTTCGATAGTTATTTCTCTAAGTTCCTCCATCCTTCTGAGTCGGAATGTTAACTTTCGTGTGTAATTTTATTGAACTGGCAAATACAAGTATAAATCGTAGCATATTGACGTAAAGTATGACGTTTGTGATGTCATATCCATGATAAAAACATGCACACGATATTAGGATTACACTTTCAACATAAAATAAGGAGTATTTTGAATTTTAAACGTGATTTAAAAAAATTAATCATTGGCTTCATGGTTCTCTAAAAATGAAGGCAGGATAAAATTTATACGACTTACAAAAAATGTTACCCAACGTCTAATTCAGTACTTCTTTCCTTGTCTTCTTGGTTTTTGCCATGAAACCCCTGCCACTCACCTCGCAGTGTAAACTGATCGTTGACGAGCGTGGGGTATAGGCATAGATTTGTGTCCTGGTGAAAGGGACCTTTGACGCCCTCTTCGGCGCGATTGCGTTTTCGAGCCGTGAATAACTGATGGGATTTGTCGGAGCATTCGTGGAAGTGAAGGGTAAGAAGGTGGCAAATGTTGATCGGGTGACCCTCATCTCCGGACTCCTCTCATGGGTGGCGAGATGTCTTCCCAGTCTCTGAAACACGCTTCGACTGCCGAGTGATCCACTCTTTTGATGGCCTTTCATCCCATCCGCGGTTCAACACTTTCAGTCTTAAACTCGACATATTCTAGCACTGCCTTTTTTTCGAAAAAAATGAAGTGCGATTGATTCTCAGTTCATAATTGCCGGTTAAATTCAGAGCCAACATACAATTTAAGATTTTTAAAATTTATTTTACTTAAAAAATAAGATAAAAGTTTTAAATACACGCTCTTTTCAATAATAGTATAAAATGCACTAAGAATTAAATAATCTTTAAGATACTCTCGCACCGCCATTTTTTTAAAAACCAAAGTACGATTGATTCTCAGCTCACAATTACCCGTTCAACCTACGCATTGTTGAAGCTATTTCATTATTTATTTTACTTAAAAAAATTAAATAAACAAGCTTAAAAAGCACGCCATTTCCAAAAACAGTATAAAATGTACAATAAAGTAAAAATATACTTTTTAACCCTCAAAAAAACGCAGGTGCTGTTTTAATGCAATTCAGCCATTGTTTCACAATTGATACGCTCTTTGAAGCTCCACGATTAGAATTCGTTACTTGCCGCGAGGATAAATTCCGTTTTTTTACTTACGAATGTACTATGAGGCGTTCATGAACAGGAAGGAGCTCCTGAGAGGATCCTTATGTAAGAGTTAAAGAAAAGGTTAGTGAAGAGTTTGATCTGGAGTGTAGCGCTCTACGGAGCGGAAACATGGACACAGAGGAAAGAAGACGAGAGAAGATTGGCGGCTTTCGAGATGTGGGTATGGAGAAGAAAGGAGAAGGTGACATGGACGGAGAGGAAAAGGAACGACGAAGTGCTGGATATGGTTGGCGAGGAGAGGCAGCTTTTAGATGAAATACGGAGGAAGCAGAAGGTATGGATGGAGCGAGTATCTACTTAGCGGGGAGGGGATGTGGAAAGCAATGTTAGAGTGTAGAATGCTCGGTAAACGAAGGAGAGGAAAGAAAAGAATAGGATTTTTAGATAGAATGAAAGGGGGTAGGCCTAATTTTGAATTTTAAAAGGGAGTGTATGAAGGGAGTGAAAGCAGCCGGAATTCTTCTTAAATACTCCATGGAAACCTACCTTAATTGCCATAATACCAATAATATAATATGTGCTGCTAACTGAGCGTTCCGCCTTGTAAACAAGGATCAAATGGCATTGGAGTGGGAAGTTGCCTGCTACAGTTTAAAAAATGTTCTTCGGAAACGTGTTTGTAAGTCATTTTTCTTCCAATTTGCTTATTATCTGTTTGTAAAGCTTCCTTGGTACCTTTTCCGAGAGCAAGAAAGCATTAAAAAATAATTGCGTGAGAAATTACTCTAAACTGAGTTTCTTAACAGAAAAGGGTCAAGAGGGTCATTGCAAGTCGGTTTCCGTTCAATAAATTCTTTTTTCAATGTTCTAAGTCGGAAAGATGTTACACTGCAATTTACTCATTTCGTAATATGAACCCTAATAATATTTCGGAATGAATTATAAACAAATTCGATGAAAAAAGCTCAAGTTCTACCAGGTAAAAGTCCGGGAAAATACTTGGTATTGAGAATAAAAAACCGTGGAATTGACCACTTTTAGTTTTATATTGCTTAGACGCTACCAGTTTTATATGCTTAGACGCTAGTGAAAATGATAAGAAAAGATATCCTAATTATGTGTTTGAGTAAAAGATTGAAAAAGTTGTGGTGAGACGGATGAAAAAAAAATAAGAGCATGGAAGTGATAAAAAAGATAGGGATTCTTCGATCAAGCCCTCTAATTATATCACGCACGCTTAAACTCGATCCTAGATAACCCAAGATTTTTATCGGTGACTGAATTGGAGCAAACTCGTGATGATTAAAGTAAATACCTTTCTTAAGAAAAGACTATGTTTTGGAGAAGAATGAAAGCTGAGACGTAGATTAAAATAACCGGGCGAGATAAAAAAAGGCTCTTTGATCCCCCGGTTGCCGGCAGAAAACTTGTAATCCGATTCTCTATGAAGAACAAGTTTATGCATACTGAATAAATCTCGGTGAAATGGGTAGCAAATCGTGCTGCGGTACATGACGCAGAGCTCGTGGTTGACGTCGTGTAAGTACGTGAGATAATGGGACATGCTCACGGAGCAAATGACCTCGCCAAGTGTTGCTGGGAACCTGCTGCTGTCTCCGCCGCCCCAGGAGAAGAAGGAGCCGTAGTAGGTCCCCTCCTTTTCGCGTTCCCCTGACTTCATGCCGTCGTACATGCTGCGTAGCGGAGAATGTTGTAGTCTAGAGCAAGGGAACTATACGAGTATAATCGCGAACTGTGTAAGTAACTTCCACAAAAGTTATGCTAAAATTATTTTATTTAATGAGCGGCAATGTCCCCGCCGGTACCGGTAGTGATGGATACCATTTAAGAAGGTAGCGATATGCTACGACGCATATCAGCAAAAAACCACTCGCGTGTACCTTGTCGGTAGACTTTAAATATGTATGGGAGGTTAGGAAGTGGAGGCCATGGATCATCGATGGCTCTTGCTTAGAGATAGAGTTTGCTTGTTAATAAAAGAGTCCGTTTCCCTACTTGAAGCACATGAAGTCCATTCTCCGTAGTAGTATATGGAATGCACTCAATGAAAGAAACTATTCAGTTCACCTCTTGCAGTGCCCAGCGATTGCATAATAAGAGTCAATCGTAGCAATATTAATTAATTTTACTTTCTGGTGATTATTTTCTATCACTATTATATCTATTATCCGCATATAAAAGTAAATGAGACCATATTGCATCCACACGGTAGCCGCGTCGCCGTACTCTCCGCCGCCGCCGGCCAGAACCGGAGTCGACCGCACGCTCGAAAAAAAGAATTGAAATTTTTGGTTGCAAGTTGGTGCAAGGTTTTACTTTAGATCCACAATGCAAAAGCTTCATAGAACGACGCGGTATCAGTCACTTTGCGGAAGTCCGTGGCAATATCTACTTTTTCTCTACGTTTATGTAAAAATGGGCTGAAAACAGGCTCCACCATTTTGTTATATAAATATGGTAATTGATGAAACAAAATATTTAAAAACCCTTCAAATCAAAGAAAAAGAAGTTTCAATTAAGATGGAACAACAGTTTTGTCCATAAAACTATTCATGAAACCACTGCACAAGGATAAAGTTGGCAATTTTCAGAAAAAATCGAGGTTGGTCGTTTTTCGCTAAATTTGTTCAACTTTGACCTTACATATATTGTTAACGTAAAAGCATAGGAAAGAAATAATCTGGAAAGTGATGCACAATTTAATTAAAAATGTGTATGCGAAGTTTCAACTTCCTAGCTCAAAAAAGTCGTTTTTAAGGTTTTGGCCAGCTTTTTTCGATTCTAGCCCACTGTGCGACGCCTAAACCAAACTTACCATTATTTAAGAGGTCCGTTGTTTACTTAGGACCTTAAGTATGTACTTAACCTTTCGTCAGCTTTAAATAAAAAAAAGATCGTAGCATTTTTCCACAACATGTTTTACTGAGTACAACGCGTTTCGGCTCACTGAGCCATCATCTGGTACAAGAATTCTTGTACATCAATTGAATTCTACATCATTCTTGTACCAGATGATGGCTCAGTGAGCCGATACCCGTTGTACGCTGTAAAACTTTTTGTGGAAAAGTGCTACGATCTTTTATTAATTTAAATAGGTCTAACTTCCACCAATTGAAGCCTGAATATGTTGAACTTTCGTCAGGCTTAATATTGGAATTGCTAAGTTCGAGCGCAATGTGCCTGATAGGCACAGATGTGAAAAAACATTATTAACTCTTAGTATGGCTCGTGGTACACCTTTGAAGTTTAAAACACCATTAATAGTGTAGTCAAACACTTACATGATATCTTTCAAGCTATGCATAGACCCCATTACATGCCATGATGAAGCGCCAGACCGATCCCGCAAGGTACGATTTAATATGCTCTTTAGGATATTAAGAATTATCGTATATAATGTATTTAAGAATGTAAAATCTACGGGATCAAAGTTTTTATTTTGCTATCTTATCTATCTAATAATGCTTTTATTTCGCTTTATTGTGCCGTTACTTTGCTTAATTATGCTGAATAATCCGCCACTGATCTGTCGGCAAGAGAGCTAAAAGTAAAGGGCTGCATAGAGTGTGTGAAACAAAAAGCTACTGTGAACATCAAGGGTCTCTGCCGTCTAGTGGCGCGGAGAATTGAAAATAACCTCTCCCTGTGGCTGCCAGATCCATTGCGCCCAACGGAATGTTAATGATATACCAGAGTACTTCAAAATCTTCACAAAATAAAAGAAAAATATTAAGCTGTTCAAGGAATGGATACTGTCAATAAATATAATTTTATGTTTTGTATTTAGTTGTTACTCAAATTATATTTCAAATTGTAACTAATCATATTAAAAGTTCAAGTGATGTAGCTTGATGTATAATAAAAAAACATGCTTTATTTTTTAGTAATGGCATAAATTAATTGTGTTTGGAAAATTTCATCAATTGTACAATAACACCAGCTATGGCATAAATGACTTTTATATAGGTGATGATTTATGGAAGGCAGTCTCGATACAGGTGCTTGTAACTTTGAGGCTGCCTAAATCTCCGAGTCATTGTTCTTTAACCTTGCAAACAGTAATGGAGTAAATAGACATTATTATTATTATTATTATTATTATATAATTAAAAAGAAATGTGCTTCTGAAAGAGGTAAGAAAATTTATTAGTACAGTTTCCATTGAGGAACAGCAGGCTAACGTTGTAAAAAATGGGAAAATCTACTTTTGAACGTCTTTTTACGAGGAAAAATTAAGAAAACGCATCACTTCTTCCTAAGCAGTCGTGTTTTTACATGCGTTGAGACGTATTTAAAACTTGAGTTATCATCTGATCATTTTCAGGGCACATATAAAAATCTTTTGTCTGTATTTTCCTGTATCCCAATTATAAAATTATTACGAGTAGGAAAAAGGTGGTGTAAAATTCTTAAATTCGAGATACATTCAAATGCTGGTATAGGTTTTATGTTTGGTGTTTCAGGAGGAATCTGCAATACGTCAGGAGGTGGAAGGGGAGAAAATTTTAATAATTTTATTCATAATATGGGGTCGACTTTCCCTAGTTACTGAGCTATCGCGAAACAAACATTTTTTTGATGCACTTTCGATACCTCCACTGCACAAACGCTCAACAATCGCCCACCGAATCAATTCTGCTCATCTAGTACTGCTTGGGCTACTACTAGGGCTACTAGACTAGGGCTACTAGACTAGGGCCACTAGAAGAGCGGATTTGAATCGGTGGGCGACTGTTGAGCGTTTGTGCAGTGGAGGTATCCCTTTGTAGTTACCGTAAAAACGGTTTTTCTCACTCGGGTGTCTCACATACCGACAGGAGAATCCTTTATTTTAATAGTTGTTTTCTTGACCGTGAGATACATACCGAAATAAACGCCTGCCTTTAACGCCTCTCTATAAGGGACAAGAGGCTTGGATGATAACGAGGTTTTTCTAAAGTCTTGGCTTGCAAATCATATAAACCGTAATTATTTTTTTAGATTAAATTGTGAGCGTGAACATAAGAAAATAGTAAACGGATTTTAAAGGCAAAAAATTCACCCCTCTGTGATTGATATATTTAAAATGTAAGCCACTACTATCTGATTATGTTCTTATGTTTGCCTCGGCCTAGAACTGGAAGGTGTGAAACATTGTGAACCGGTTCTCGGTGAAAAATACACCGCTGGTTAAGGCGGTGCATTGATTGCATTGATGTAACTGATTTTTTCCCATAACTTCTTTTTATATTGCACAGCAGTTTTTACTATCGAACCACTTTTTCTTTAAACGTATTTCATAAAACCTCTTTTTAATTATATTTTCATAAAGGGGATCCTTCTTTATAGTCTCATGATAATTTTCAGAACTTTACAGCAAAAAAATTGAGCATGAGAGATAATGATTTATTTGTTCTGATCGAACATATATTGTTTTTTTTTTAGATTAATCCTCCTAATTCGAATCAACTGTGATGAAACACATTAATTGAAATTAGAAAAGAGTCTACTGGAATGGGAGTCTTACCAATGACCCTCGACTTTACTTTACGTGCGTGCTCCGTACGTGAATCCATTCCTGGTTTTTTGTCAAGTGAGACTTGAACTACCGGTTTTGAGAAAAACCGTACCGCATAATCGGCGCCACAGAAAATCGCTCAGCCCTACCTCTACCTTTGCTTAACCTTTCTTAACCCTTCCTACAAAGCCTGTTCCCTTCCCTTCTCTCCCAAGTTTATCGAATATCTCTTCCTTCATTTTTTTCATAAATAGAAAATGTATAAATAAATCTCATAAGAATACAAACACTCATTGGAATAATTATAAGAAAAAAAAAGAACTTTCAATCACATGGTCCTGCTAAGCAATTGCTTATCAGCAGTTTCCAGATTTTTACACAAATGGATATGCTTACAATTATAAAATTTTGCACAAAAATGACTACAAAAATTCACAAAAAGTAAAATTGAAACATAAGGTAATAGTATTAAAAATATTCACAATTGTATCATCATTGTCACAAGAGACAAAATGAATCATTTACATATTTACTTACAACTTTTTACACATACGCACATGCTAGTTTCACAATTAAAAATTTATGCAGAGAAATAGCTAATATTAAAAAAACACAAGGAGTAAAAAAAGCGACAGAAAAGCGACATAATAATAATAATTAATTTACTCCTACATTTTGTCGACGCCGGGTTTCTCTCACCCTTACTTCCATACCCTTCCCAATGGCGCAAATAGCATCAGCTGTCGGTCGCCTCTTCCAATTAATATAACCACTCCTAGTTCCCTTTGCTACCAATCCACCTCGCTGCATTTCCTTCCATTGCTGTACCTCAATGACGAAGAATGATAATAGTTTAATTTGAAAATGGCACTCGGCGATGAAACTTTATTCGGTCAAGAAACTTATTTGTGTGAAAAGTTACTACTGGTATTTATGGCATGGATGTAACCAATTTCCACAAAGTCAAGGTTGCTCTACTTATATACCTGAGTGTTACACGTCAATCTCTGGGAGCCTATTCTCATTCTTCTTCCTAAATGCTCACGTTTTCTCACCATGATGCCCTTTGTTAGAAATTTATATCAGTATATAATGATTTTCTCGGTTTTCTGTCTCGTATATAACAATTCATTCCCGTTCGTTTTATTTTTATGGTCAATTTCCGAACAATATCGTGCCCTGCGAGCAATGCGATATGGTCCGTGGAAAATACATATTTCAATACCTATTAGTTCATCAACATATTTCCGTTGGTTCATCGTTACCAGTCGAACCTTGAAATATAGTAAAATCTCATAATTCCCTCTTTGTCTCAGCGAGAAACGTTTTTTCTCCGCAACCTGAACAGTTTAAGACTAGGGAAAAATATCTTTGACAATTCCAATCCAATCGCCGTAAAAAACTGTTTTGCATCCTTTGCGCAAGAGAATATAATGTAAGATTACTATTTTTATGGAAAAAACGCTGTAATAGGTCTCCTTACTTCTCCTTTGTGGTGGATTATTCTTTGGAATTTCTCATCTGATGTTCCAAGTAGGTTAAATAGCGCAAGGTATGACAGCTTTTACTACATGTGAAATAGTGCCATGGCTGGAAAATAACTGAAAATTATTCAACTATATGTTGCCACTAATAACCTTAGCTTCTATCGAAAATTTCGCAAAATTGCCTTCGGCACCGATGTATATATTATGCCAAAATATGAGTTGTTGTGAATGAATGGAATTCTAATTTTTTCATGCCCTTTGTTACAGGTAAGAAAGCTGAAAATGATCTCCTCTAGTGATCCTCTCCCTCACTCTGTCGGAGTCAATCATGAAGAAGTAAGGAGAGTACAATTTTTAGACCATGAAATTGCGTGAACTCATTCATTCTCCCGATGTAAGTATATTTCAAACTCAATTATTCCTTCTTAACGTCGGCAGATGCAACGTTTCAACTATCTTATAATCTGATGGACTGATATGTGTCCTCGTTATTTATATTTTACCATTTCACCCCCCAAAACCTTAGATTCAGTTGCTATGGGAATGGTGGAATATGAATCGAAGCTCAAAGGAAAGGTGATTATGTGGTTAAAAAATTGTGATACCTTTCTGTTTCAGCCTTGTAATTCATGTCCTTTAAGTGCACCGCAAATTACTGAATTTAATGAGTTAAAGATAGTGCCTAAAATTTTCATGTATATTTCGTTAGAATTTATCGAATATTTCTCAGTAAGAGTGAAGATCTGTAGAGCGTCATTACATGCAAAAGATATTCTTTATTTCCTCTGGTATAAGTTATTTCCTTTAAATATAAAGATGTTTTCTCAAATTATATACAAACAAAATATATAGATGTTTTCTCTGACTCAGAATGATTACGGCCCAGGCTTTGTTTTCCTCTTCTACGAGGCATTTAGCCTATCGAAGTTCACCTCCATTCTTTTTCGGGAATTCTCACGAGCAATGGGGCTTGGTACTCGGCCAAAGTCTGAGAGGAGTCGCAAAGTGCTCCAGTGACACGAAAACACGTTGCGAGTTTTTTGTCGTATCTTTCCCCTTTTGTCTCGTGTCCCACGTGCCCGCGGCCCTTACTTCTTTTGTCACCTTTCGACTCCTCTTTCGGTGGTACGCCATCGGAGGAAAGGGATTCTGCAAAAATGGATCAAGGCCGTGCACGAACCTCGCCGAAGGGTATACGCTAACGAGACTGACTCTGGAGCAAAAAGCGATCGTCTCGTTTGACATTCGCCTCATGTGCACGCTCTTCCCATTGGCCGAGGGCGATCGACGATCGTTTTTTGTTCTCGCCGACACCTCTCCTCACGCGGAAAGTGCTTCTTACGGCCGCTCTCAGCCTATTGGATGAATTTATCCCGTTTTAGATGGAGCGTTAAGATAGTGCGGAAAAATATTTCTAGACGCAATAGTGTTGCAAGTGAATTGAATTTGTGAGTGAAGGTGAAAAATATAAGGTCCATTCCGCTCCACCATTATTTTGGTAGGGATGACGACCTTTAGGCGCTGAATGAGATAAAGACAGAACATAAAGTTTCGTCGTGCAAGCTCTAATTCATATTAACCACTCCGTTGACGGTAACATTATTTGTACGTTGTAAGATAAGAATAGGGTTGTATTGGCAATAAAATTCCGCAAATCATTTACTGCAAGCCACTTGTGATAAAAAATTTCCGGTGTAAACGGGACTGCAAGTCGACTTATGAAAGTTTTAGAAGTTATATGAGAAGACGCTTGCCCGAGTTCATTATTGCCACTGTTAACAGCAGCTTGTCTGTTTTCTGCAATCGATTCGCCGAATCAGAATTCGTTGCTAGCTTTTATTGACGTTCGTGAACAAGAACTTCGAGAATATTTCGTTTTCTGCGTCTTGAACCCGTCGATATTTCGAAGCTTATTTGGTTTTTACAAAGCAACATATTCTATAATCGTTGATTCGAGTGTCATTGAGAAGTTTGAAGATGGAATTGCAAGGAAATTTATTGGATAACTTGCAGGGCAGTCCAAGTTTTCCCTTAACTTCAGCGTTCTCCTCGGTCTCATGATTACTATTGAAATCGATAATCAATCAGTGCCCTGTGACCCATAGTCATCCCAATAGTTTTCCCTTCGCCTACATGGTACTAAAGCCCGACTGTATCATCACCTATCGATTCTGTATTTTTCTCTGACGTCTTGAAACACTTAAAAGGAACATCTCCGTTGAATACAAACTTCTAAATTGTTTTAAAATCGGAAGGTGATTACGGTGATCACAAAGTACAAATGGCGGATACTAACTTCCACGATAACTAGGTTAATCACCCAAGGAACGAGGTATCATTTATTGATGGTTGCGCAGTAAATTATAAAGGTAGTAAATTTTGACAATATTATTGTGAACAATTGAAAATTAAATATATCACCTTATGAGCTAAAATATCCTACTTTGATACATTTAACAAAATTCTTGCGATAATAAAGCTCATAACTTTGATTTTAAGGAGGTAAAAATGGACCGAATACGAGTATTTTTTTAATACTGTATTTTGCATCAGATACAACATCAACAATTTAATTTTGTAGTGTATTCATTGTTGCTGTTCTTGTATAATGACTAATTTGCTCAAATTTTTAATATCAGTGGTTAATTTTTCATATTTTAGCCGACTTAATGAAAATCTTTTCGCTATATTGTGGAATTGTGTCGACGAGTTGATCCGTTTACTTTTTTATGTTTCCATCAAAAATGTTTTACTCTTATAATGCTCGGTACATATTTGTTCTAAACACCAAGAAGACTAACCGTCAGTCCACTTAGCCTCCGTCAGTTTTCGATATACCCATTTATACTTCACTCCTTACGTAATAGATTCCTGTATCCAATATTATGTTCTATTTTTCCTGCGTCTCTGACACGGAAGTCCGTGCTTCATAGAAATATTTCAGTGAATTATTTGGCTGACGCTATAAGCTCGCCAATCTTACAGCGTGGGACTGAATTTGAGGTGAGGGTTTCCCGGAAACTGACCAACAACATGGGAATGAGTGGAAATAACTTTCATCGAAAATAACTTATCGTGATTTAGGACCCCTTTGGCGGTATCCCACGCGGCAGGAGGCCATAGAATGCTGAAAGGGACCGTGGGGCATTTATTGATGGATTCCAGCTGTCAACTACAGAGGAGGACAGCGGTGTATATCAAACCGAAGGCGAGGGACCGGAGACCCTCTCATATTCCACCTACCTATCCAAATGACACTTTTATTTCCTTAACCAAACACCGAATGACCTTATCAATGGCTAAGTTCTAACAACTCGTATCTCAAAATTTTGTTGGTTTGAGACAGGTATCTTAAACAAAGTGTAATTACATTTAAAAAATAAAATTCAAGCAAAAAACAACTTATATAATCTGAGGTTTTAGGAGAGATGGAGTGGGAACGGAACATAATGAAGAAGCAGGAGAAATTTCCACAATTTTAAATTTATTGGTACTACCGGTTTCGCTTACAGCATCATCAGGTGATGCTGTAAGATGACCTGATGATGCTGTAAGCGAAACCGGTAGTACCAATACATTTAAAATTGTGGAAATTGCTCCTGCTTCTTCATTATCAAAAACAACTCTTTGTTTGCAAATGTTTTCTTCTTTTTCAGTTTTATGAAATTTTGTTTTTTTAATTTCGGGGTACAATTAAAAATATAAATCGTTTCCTTTGATCTCCTGAAAAGTAACTATTTTTGAGATACGTGTTGTTAGAACTTAGCCATCGTTATGTTCTCTGATCTAGCCTAACCAAAAGCTAAATCTGCCGGTCTTTGTTTGGTTACCTAATTGATCATCAATTGATGCTTCCTTTTTAGAGTTTGGAGGTTTTCCGGGGCATTGATTTAGGTTAACTTAAAAAAGAAACAGAGTTGGCTTTTCTGAAACCTGTGTGTATAGGGCTTGGCTTCATAATGTATGTATCACGTAAAGCATTAGCGTAATTTTATGGCTCGATTTTCGGTCCATTAGTTAATTTTTCATGTCAGTTATTTTTATTTCATCTCTGTCTACGGGTTAGATTCGAAGATCAAATTTTTTACTGATCGGTTTTTTTAAAGCTCCCCCACGTGCTATCAACACTAAGAACAAATATTATAGGATGTGATGTAAAATATTTATTTTATTAATTCGAGAAATGAAAAAACTGCCATGCTTTCGGAAACAATAAAAAAGAATCTAATTGTTCAGAAATATTAAATGATGAATTATTATTCGTAAATGCTCAAAAAAAGTTGACAATTAACTAAAGGGGTTTCAAAATGAAGTTGGAAGTATACTTGAGTTTGGGAACAAAAATAATAGCCTATATTTTTCAGCAAAAGAAAAAGTTCCCCTATTCAATTTCCCTTGAAAACCGTTCATAACAAAGGCCAGGAAACAATACGCGACTTAGATGCGGATTTAATTCCTCTAAACACGTGTGGATATATCCGTCAAAATGCGTTTTTAAAATCGCGTAAGGAAGAATAGCCTTGTTTGATTGATGTAGGAGACTCAGTCAACCGAAAAAAAATAAATTAGTACGTTGTGTCACGTATGAATTGCACGATGATGAGAAATAACAGGAGCACAGAGTAACAGCTTGGTCATGAGTCAGTCATAAATTCAGATATTATTGACAGGTTTGCGAGCATGGTGTTCGTGTCATGAGCTGTGGTCTCTCGAATTCTTCGTAGAGGACAATCACCATTTGGATACAGCCACGTGTTGGGGCAAGATTTACTGCTCTCGTGCTCGACATACCTATTGACGTTTAAGGCCCTTCTCAATGCCGAAGAACGACGGGTAGTTTTCATTATCAGCTATTTTTACCTATGGGGCTACCTTAGAAAGTGTTTTCCTGCTGAAAGTAAGGATATTTATCATGAAATAGCTACGATAGAGAAAGACAAAAGGTCAAAATATATTTATTACGCTATCTTTGCCAGTATTTTAGTACTTTTAGACTCAAAATTTGTGCTTTAATCCGCAGAAATGGTGGATAATAGTGGTTAACATAGATATATAATTAAATATATGAATATAATGCTATGAAAAAGTATATATGGATACCAAAAAGGTTACTTGAATCACCTTGTTTGCGGGTGGACAGAGTGGATTGTGAAGGTGGATCATTTATTCCACGGGCGTCCCTTCTTTCGGACCTCTGAAAGCATTCTAACCAAAATTTATTTGTAGTAATAAAAAGCCAATGGTTAATATTAATAATCGTTGTATTATTTACATGGGGCCAAAGAAATTTAATTTAATTACCGATAAAATAAAAAAATTAAATCCTTAAATAAAATGTTGAAAAGACTGACTTTTCTCTCAAGAAGTAATTAATATTTATTTTAATGTTATTTCTTTAGAACACTCATGTAATATTTGCTGCATTGTTATTATTTTTGGCATACATTTTTGTTATTTGATGGTGGCTCAAATCTGGTCCTATGACCTTGGATACCACCTAAAGCTCCTTCTCTTCGTTATCTTTGTTATCCAGCTGTAAAATAAAAATGTAGGAGAAAATAAAACCATTATTAACATTAAAACATCAACGATCGCAATCTCATACGTTGCTGAGGAATAAATGATGTGGCATTTTGAACGATAATGTATCTCCCGATTGTAATATTTGAACGATTTTTACCGTACTTTCCTGAAGTGGAAAGGTTTAATTGTTGTTTTCGTGCGTGTCTCTCGCCGTCAGTTATTGTATCCTAGAGAGTTCAACGGGTGATACTCAAATGCATTTCGCGGAGACTTAAACGGCTGCTGTAACAAGGTCACTGACGTGGCCAAGTTTCGGTCTCATTCTAGACATTCACTGCGAAAATATATTTTGTTCTTTGATGAATCCGAAGGAGAAAGTTGGAGGCGATGGGTGGACAATCGTTTCTGGTCCGAATGTATTGAATGAAATGAAGCAGGCCAAGGAAACTCAATCAGATTATCCATGTAAAGTTGACTAAGAGGAAAATTAGTCAATGAGAATGACAACTTTGGGAGTGATTGACTGAAAAAAAACTCAAGATACCATGCAGAAGTAGCATGAGATTCAACCATTAATTTTTGTTGTCTACCTATTTTTCAGGTGGTGCTTAATGTATCTAAAATTCAAATATGTGGGTTTAAATTTTATGTAAGTGTTTGAAAAAAATATTTTCGAATATAAACTCTTATAACACACAAAAAAGGCAATAGGCTGTTCGGAATAATTTATATCCGCAGATAAACTGACTTGGACCGAAATTTCAAGCAATAATACGGCCGTCCAGTGTACGAAGCTCAAAGAGTTTCCACCCCATAATCGTGAAATCACTATGTAATGCATATATTTTTATTTTTGGAAAACAAACAACCTCATTTTGAGTCATTCGATTTTTTGTGTATTCGATCTAATTACGTCCCAAATTCATTCGGGTAATTAAGCTTATACCTCAATTATTCACATTAATATGGAAATGAGCCACATAAAAACTTCGTGTAATGCTCATTTTAATTCACAATTCGTAGATTGTAACGAATTAAATAGCACAGATAAGATATGCGGAGAGGAAGATTAACAAGTTAGTATTTGATGCAGTTCATTAACTTAAAGATATATGAAGAAGACTCAATCAGAAATTAAGTAAATTTTTGGCTTACATTTTGAAATTAATAAATGGCGGTCGATATATTTTTGATAGCAAATTGAAATGTTTATTAGTAATGAGTTAGAATGGAAAATGATGGAATTTTGTACAATAATATCATGTAGATATTCTAATTTGATGATTGATGAAGGTTTCAGTCGATAGAATCCTAATGAATTTACTTTCCGAATAACTTTTTATGTTTCGACTATGTTTTTAGAAATTTATATTCCAAGGGTACCACAATATTTCAGAAAATTCTTGAGATAAACTAGCAAAAAGAAAGGCAAAAATTTATGAGTTATTTTAAAAATGCAGTAGAAGGTGTCACGATCAAGTGGGGATAGGTACAAGCAATCTATTTAGCATCTTGCTGTAAAACCTCTTTTTATATGTCCAGTTGTCGCATTCATCGAGAAGACATCCGCTTTACTGAAAATAAGTACAAGCTATTTGAACTGAATCGAATATATTTGGTATCCTAATAGCCCTTACATTTGACATGTGTCTTAAGGTGAGAAAATAATGCCTTAGCATTTGCTCTAGCATCTGTGAATTAGGTGCTATTCCTACTCTGATTTTGTACGCATTGGGTGTTAACTATGCACGCACATTTATTTATTTGCTGCTTAGAGCAAGAAAGGGAATGCATATATTAAATTATAACCTACTTCTAAACCAAATAATTCTTGCTTGGAATAGAGATAGTGAATTGAATGGCATTTAGCTTTTTGGTACGTTATACAACGTCTTATTAAAACAGCGCGAAAACTGGAAATGGACGCGCGACTGGAAATGTTTTGGCAATATTTGCATACGCGAGAGTTTTGCATCTAGAGTGATTGCTATGCTAACAGGAGGATTGAATGGAAATGGTAGACATTTAAACCAAACTTTACTGGGAACTGATTGCGTTGATGTACTACATATTCCATTATTAACTCCTGTTTTAATATTTCTGTAAAAATTACATTTTTCTTTAATTATCGTGATAAGCTACGTAAATTGATTTCTCTCTCATTTTCTAAGACCTTCATTTAGACCTTCATTTTTTAATTACAGTTTGCGATTTTTAATATGAAATTTGGTAATGATTACGAAAATGTCCCTCTTTGATGTTTTTGTTTAGGATGTTTTGTTTAGGATTGTTTTAAGGTTTTGTTTAGGATTACTTTGAAAACAAAACGCGGAAAAGCAAAACGTTAGAGTTCCCTGCTTTAATTTTGCTACCATGAAGTAATACGAAAAATCATTCGAAATAGAAATATTCCAGGGAACCATTACCATCAATCTCAAAAATCAATGGAGCATTTGGATTGGGAGCGAGAATTATCCCCCAGAATTTTTGAAATTTCTTGTTCTCATTTAAGTTATACGGATTATCCCATTAATTTTGTGCCATTTTTATATCTAATTTTTGGAACATAAATCAATGCAATTATGATAGAATTTGGTACCCACTTCAGAAAATATTATATGTTAGTAGGGTACATTAAATTTTTACTTATTTAATCTTTTGACCTCACAATAAGGGCCCTGACGCAAAATCAAGTTTTGGCTCACACGATTTCAGTGCAAAAATATCAAGATACAAAAAAGTCTAAATTTCTTGGTAGAAATGTTATTTTTTCTGCCTCATCACGACTTCTCTTAAGGACTGGCTGTAATTTTTCCCGTGTCATTTTTTTCCCTCAAACATCTCTGTATAGCTAACTTGTGCGCTAGAGCATGAGCTCAAATGTCACAATTTTTTAGTTATCTTTACTGCGTATTGACTCAACTCTCGTGTGCTTACAACGACGTCGCGACGTTGATAATGCGATTTTAATATATCGCCTGGGGTTGGATGCTACGATGCAGCATTTTCTAAATATGTTCCCACCATGAGAGATAGTATCTTAATATTTTGCATTGATGCTACTTAAATCATTTTTATGTGTCACGAAAGAAGACAGTAATCAGATGTTACGGTATTTTATACACTTGAAATTTACCATTTAAAATCCGAGTAAAACGCGCTTTTCGCATTTTGATCTCACCAAAAAAGAAGGAATCATAAAAATCATCAATAATTTTACCTCTTTTAACCACCGAAGTTATCTAATTTATCATCATTTGATGGAGATTCTATTTATTATATTGTTGATTACGTCCATCTTTTTCATACATGATATTTTGAAAATATTAATTTAATACTGTTGAAGGATTGGTTTGAATTCTGGTGGTCGTTAATTAAACCCTGTTGGTACGGTGGCGAAGACTGGCTAGTTTACCGAAAATTGGGTAATCGAGCTTCAGACCAATCGAATTTTATGAAAAGTGAAGGGTGATATTTGTAGTCCTATGTTCATTAATATTTGTAATGACTTATTTAACTGCCTTCAAAATCTTTTACCCCTTTTATGCTCAAAATTTGGAATACTCAACCGCGTATTACTTGTTATTAGGGTTTAGACGTTATTTATATTTTGGGACGTGAAAAAACAGCTTATCAAAGTAAGGACTGCTGTTGCAATCCAGTGCAGTTTGGTCTCGTGAGATGACATGTTACAAGGTACCCATTTTGTGTCCTGTATGAGTTTCATAAAGGTAGCACATGCCTTTATTATGAAATTAAGATATTAAATATATTAGGGGGAGGTGAAAGGCAGACTCAATGACGTGTACGTATCGCTCTCAACAGCTAAAATAAATTCAATATAACGTATCCGTTCATTAATGATAGGTATTATTGATTGAATATCAGCCCACATGTTCCGCTTAACCTGCTTAACCCATATGTGAAAACCTGTTTAAGTGGCATGAATAAAGCATGAAAGGACATTCGCTAGCGCTGAAAACAGTGAAAAACAAATATCATTTGTCAAAGCGAGGGTGAAAGTATTGAAATGTGGCATTATTTTATTTGGCGTCAGAATTTGGAGCAGTTTGATTTACGTTTATATTCTGTTGATAATTTATTATAAAATAAAAGCTCTCATTTAGCATTGAACATTTAGCATTTCTGTGTTATACCTCTGCATTCGGATAATTATTTTGCTTCTCCTCTTAGAGAACATGCCTAATTTCGCTCATATGACTGGTATAAAGATGAAATAATGCTTCATTGGTGATGATAACCTTGAGGAAGTAATATCATCTTTCAATTGGAGTATTTTGAGTGGAGCCCCGGGTAAGGTTGCTTAAAATATACGATGAATAACTCCTGCGAGAAAGCCTTCAATGGAGTAATGTCTTGTTTCAAAAATCACCATATAAATGAAGGAATAAGACATAAGGTGACGTACGCATTCAATAGCCATCTCTCGTTGGGTTCAGTATCTGTTTCTAGAGACGAGGATATCAACAAGTATTTCATATTATATTTGTAAAGCAGGAACTTATTTCTTGAAATTAAAAAAGAGTTTCTCATTGAAGCAGGGATACAATTTTTTTATATCCTATAGAATTTATGGCAAATATATCCACATGTTTTCGTAAAAAATTCATTACTCATCACAGACTATTTTACGAGTCTATTTTCTACCCAAAGTTTTTTTCCACTTTAATACTAAATAATGTTTCTTCTATTACCGACTATAGCATCCCTTCGATCTGAATTACCTCTGAATTTTATTATTTTATCTGTTTACCTATTTAATTATTTCCTCTGTTTTCTTCTTATTCAAACTCCTCAATTAGCTTATTTTACTCTTCAAGCACATCAAGTACTCCCTAGGTTGATTTCTCTCCTCTATTGCACCTTCATTATTCTGCTGCCCCCACATCTTGAATGCTTACGTATCTTCTCAGCTTTTTCCTCTTGTTCTGTTTCCACTTCACCTCTCAACTGTTTATTCTCTCATCGACGATTCACCTTTATAAGCTTTATAAAACACGGCACTTTATTTGAATTTTGTTACCAAGCACACTTATAATTCTCAACACAATTTAAAACAATGCATTCACAGATTTAATTGTATTCCTCGGTTTTTGTTCATCAAGATTCACTGCAATTATAATTTTCAATTTTGCATTATAATTTTAAAATTTTATGCCCGAAAAAAATTTACAATGCTATAATCTATATACACTGAAATTTTAAAGACTGCAACTCGAGTTCAAAATAATAATTCATCGCGAAAAAAATCTGGCTGAGCGATGCGTCATTGTAACCTACGGGCCCAAAATACTGAATTGTATTGTGCATACTGCTTTCAAAGTCTCCTGCTCCACGTGAAATATTAATAATTGACTTTATCGTATACACACAGTCCTGAACTCCTCTTTTATTACCCTTATACCCATGGTTAATTTAAGATAATCAATGAAATTCCGATACATTTAGAGGCTTGGAGAAAGACATCAACTCGAGCCGGTATCTAAACCAATCGCTGGAATTCGCTTCGGTCAAGGACGTAATATGATTCTTTGGCAATTACATGCGGTTGAAGATGGAGTTTCAATATGAATGCATTATGAGAAGAACGCTTTACGAGCCTTTTATGCTTTAAACTTGCTACATTTGAAACTGGTGCACCGATTCGAGCAGGGACCTCGCTATAAATTGAGGAGAGATGAAGTAATAATGATCGAGAATACAAATGCGCTGCCGTGAATGAATTTATCCTATCCTCCATTTGACATCGGCGATTAGGAAGGTTTAAAAGGGTTGATGGAGGCAATTGATGGAAGCGCCGACCTAAATTAGGCCAGTGAAAGGATTTTAGGGACTCGAAAGGACATATGATTTAGAAAGGCTTTGCAAATTGAAGGGTTTCGTGGCATTAAAAAATACGGCGTGACTTTCGAAAGGCTGGAAAAGAAATATATATCCCACAAACTAGCGGAGAGTAATATTTCATAGTGTTTTACTTAATTTCGAATTAACGACTTGATAATTACCAAAAGTATAGCCTTAATGGCGATGAATCGAGTGCAATCACAAGCCAGATGATGTGAAAACTGCTTGCCGAGGCACTCCAGGAGGTAATGATGAGGCAAAATAGTGGAATCTTATACACTATCGTCCCTAATCGCCTAAGTTAGTGATGTCTAAATCGATAGCCACCGCTTCTGTGTTATCTCACTTAAATGGTGCTATCAAATAAAGCATAGTCGTAAGGAACAGAGCATCAATATTTATAAATCGCATTATTTATGTAACAATTATTCGCTTGTGGTGATTTCCTCTGGCGATGCAGCTGACATAATTCAACATATCCAATTGATCAGTGTTTTTTCAATGTTTCAGACCGACACAACTAGCTTAGTCACGTGTCACTTCCTCATTCAGGTTTAGTGTTGACTAATGTGCCAGGCATGAATCTAGAGGTAAACATCTTTTTTCCACTTCCTCCATGAAAATAAAAGGCTCTATTAGGCTATGAAAAATAATAAAGCTATATTTTTGTAATATTGCTGTACATAATCGTTTTATACATTAAAAAAAACTACGCTTACTATTTTTTTTCGGAGGGAGAAGAAGAGATTCATTTGATCAGATTCGGTTAACAGAACAAATGATAGACGGTCTTACTTCGCGCTAAAGAAGTAAACACTACATTGTGGCGTGAGTTTTGAGTGAAATAGTTGCTGTCCGTTTCCAGAGTATAATTCAAGAATTGGATTAGCCGCTAATTATTATTTAAAACATCGCTTCACATTCCTAGAACCTGGGTATACATTAGTTATTTGTATTTCAAGTAAGCATAAACAATGAAATAACACGGTTTATCATTTAACTTTTTACAATTTGGTGGAAATCCGATGGGTGAACGGTGGAATAGGCGTCATTATCTCTGATATAATGCCGTCAATGTATTGTTTCCTTTACTTTTACGCTGATTTTCATTTCAATCTCTCAATTTATCTCAATTGCTTTCAAAATCGCTTCCTCGAATTTAAAAATCCTGACTGAGCTATTTAAAGTGCTTGCTCCCAATCAAATCAGAGCAGTCATTGTCAGCTCTTATTAAAAGTTAATGGTTTATGCAGAAAGTGATTATAATTTTACAATGGATACCCATATATCCCTCCATTCTTAAAGGGTTTTCTGTTGTAATTTAATTGCACATGAGTGGAATAAAGTTCTATTATATTATGTTTCAAGTAACGAATTTTAAACCATTTATAACATGAGCTATATTTTTTTAAAAAAGGTCAGAAGCATTTAGAAGCCGTTCTGAAGATTCGGGAAAATCGCAGTCGGACGTGCCCGGCAGTGCCGTATCCGACTTCCGGCCCAGTCGCTGCCAAGGCCTCCTCCCACGATTATATCACGCACCGCCTTTCCTCCCTTCGCGTGCATCGAACGCAGCGTAATACTTAATGCCCAAGGACACTCGGAGGTCAAGCTCCTTTGGAGGGAGACGGCGAGAAAGCTCGAATGACGACGCAGGAAGATCGCTCTCCAGCATTCAGTGGAACGGTCCATTGGACATCACTACGCCTGGGCAATATCGATCAGTGGCGCAGCGAGGGGGGGGTTTTGGGGGATAAATCCCCCCCCCCAGAGCTCAAAGAAATTTTTAAGTTAAATCCATTTTACTTAATTGCATTAATATTACTTATAGAATATTCTAAGGATTTATAAAATATCCTATGTATATATATATTTTTCTGGGGAGGGCCCCCGCACCATCGATTACCCTGGCAGGTATCCCATACCCCCAGACACCCCAGTATTAGTTGCGCCTAAAACCCTCCCAGCCCTAATTCCTAGCTGCGCCCCTGATATCGATGGCTAAGCTATCTAACAACACGTACCTCAAATTCGGCCGGTTTGAGACAGGTATCTTAAACAAATTGTAATTACATTTAAAAAAATTAAAATACAAGCAAAAAAACTACTCTTTGTTTGCAAATGAATGCTTTTTTTCAGTTTTATGAACTTATGGTTTTTAATTTCAGCGTACAAGTTAAAAAAAATAATCGTTTTCTTGCTCTGCTTAAATGTTGCTATTTTTGAGATACGTGTCGTTAGAACTCAGACATCGATATATCAAAATACATTAATATATTCACATAATGAAGCACATCTTTGAACATTAGCGATACCATAGTGTTCGAGCGAAATCGTTATGTACCGCCCGAAGGAAAAAATCAATCTAACTCGCTCATTTAAATATCACGATACAACGTATTAAAATCAGATTATGTATCGTGATGATTGATTGGGCTCGATGCCGGTAAAATGTAACAATGAATAATCCAATATACCGTGATAAAATTGTCGAGGCCATTTGTTAAAATGTGGTATTACATGTCAATATTTTTATCAGACCCAAAAAGCATATTTTAGTTGGCGACGAAATCGCTTTATAATAGTACAGAAATATTTTCGAATGCCTATTTTTAATTTACACTATCTCCCAAGCCTAATTACCACCTCCCAGTAAAGTTGGGGAAGAGCAAATTTAGGTTTTTTTCCGCTTGGCCATGTTTAGAAAAGGAAATTCTCAAACTCGGGTGATTCTCCACCCATTAACCTGACTCTCCTTTGACAGAGACGACAGGCTGATTCCGTGGGTTACTTTTTTTGATCGAATCAGCATGTTAGTTAACTTTTAATGTAAAGATTTACAGAATTTAATTATTTTTTAACACGTTAGCAATATAGGTCAAGAAAAATAATAGATGACTAGTCAGTTTGTGAGGACTATTGAGGGGGTTTGCGGGGTAGTAAGTAGATGTTGATGAAGTATCGGACCATGGATGGAATATATTTTTGAGACCCTATTTGCGTACTTTATCCACTTCTCATACCACCAGGGGTGGTCTGGCCAGGTTAGCTGGTCTGCAATCGCAGAGGGCCCCGAGCATAAGGGCTCCTCACAACGCTCGCACATATCATTAAGCGAATATAAACGGCGTAATAAAAAAAGGCTCAGATTACTCAAACCAAATTTTTTTCCGTTATAAAATTCTACGTTTTAATTCGTTGCTTTATTTATGACATGCTCCGAGCAAAAAGATTATTGAAAAATAAATAAAATAGAGTTGTGAAAATATAAAAGATAACTTGATGCTTTAGTGAAAGGGTTATTTGAAAATATAAAATTTTAAAAAATAAAAAAGGTTATTTAAGAGTTTTTTTTTTAGCTTTCAGTGGATTTTCAAGGAAAAAATTCACAGAAAAGATAAAAAAACCATAATACATTATTAAATTTTATAGGCTGTGAAATTCTCACTTTTCATAGTATTTTCCTTATGAAATACTATTCTTAATTAACTTTTATGTAGTTTTTAAGAGCTAGAAAAGCGTTCCAACTCATATCCCGGCATACAATTTCTGAAAAATTTCCGGGGGAGGACCCCCGTATCCCCGGGCCCCATTACGAGCCCCAGCCGAGGGCCGCCAATCACCCCAGACCGCCCCTGCATATTATCGCCAATCGGAGGTTCGGATTGTCATGCTATCATCACGAATGTTTCTGGTTCCAGGGTTGGTCTCAGCCTTCGGCTACTGCGCAGGCACGCTGATCGCTCTGTTTAAGATTGCTCAGAGATTCCGACGACGTTCACTCATTCGCATCGGGCAACATCCGCGCCCGCATCAAGGACGACCCAGGAGGCGATCACTAATGGCTTCGCAGATTCGCGTCACCGATAGAATATGTCCGGTGTTGTTTTCGAGGGCGACGGCGCAGGTGTTGCTCGATAACTGTACAAGCCGTGGAACAAGACATCGATGACGTGCGTGGCGTTCGTATTGCAAAAGCAAGGATGTGACAATGACGCCTTCGCAGCCTTGAGAGGATTTTCGTCTCCGGAAGGACCTGTAGGAATTATCTAATGATTTAAAGATTAAAAATCGAAAACGATTTCAATTCTCTCGATAAATGAGTAAAGTACCAATAAAAAATTACTGGGCTTAGTTACAGTTATAGTTTTAGTCAGTCACCAGTATATTAACGGTTTTGAAAAGATCCTATTTCTGTTGTAAGTACAGTAAGATTTGATATCCATGAAGATTCTGGGTAACATTCTATATGAAAAACCATCGAGAATCTGTATTACAATGTTTCTTAATCTATTTTTTTTATCCCTACGTGTTATTTACTTATAAATATTGTATTTTGTTTGATATATTTTTCCGGAGAAGCATTAGCTTAATCACCTCGCGTTCCTGCCATATTTTTTAGTCTTTTCAAGTTAATGCAATAATAGAAAGAAAGCAGGCGTTACTTTCGGAAAATAATGAAAGATCTTAATCGTAAAAGGTAAATTTTTGATAATTTAATTTTCCCAGCAAAAATCGCCAAATTCTCGTTACGTGTAACTTTTATTCAATTACTACTAATATTTTTTGTACCGTGTATACAACATATCCTTTTATTGTTTTCCCGAGAATGCTCCCGTAGTTTCATGAAAATTAAGTATCACAAAATGTAAATACTCACGAAGATTAGAAAAAATATTTTTCTTTTCTTCGAGACGTACACTTTTGAAATGAAATATAAAACGTGTATCAGGAATATCCCTGGGAATTCGGAATCAGCCGAATTCGGAATAGCTGATCTCAAAAAATGAAACTATTTCCAAGCTGGCAGGGAAGCAATGTTAAGTTTCAAGATCTAAACTCCTGTGAGAATTCAATCAAATAGTTTTATTAGTTATCCGCGTAAAACTTTGCATAAATATTTTATTCATTTACTGGTAAAAAATATAGGTCGAGAAAACTAATCGATGCTGTCTCAGCTTGCGACCAGTCAACCCAGATATTCTCCTTCTTATGTCACTCCATAGTGCTTATTCCTCTCGTATGCATTTGCAGATCTCCTCCATTTACGTTTTTGTCCCTTTTGTAGATCTTTATCGTTCCTTCAGTATCGTATCTTCAGTATCCTGCATTGAAATTCTACTCAATATCATATGAGTCTTCGAATATCATTCATCACACGCCTCCAGGATCAGGTTTCCAGCGCATATATTATTTAGCTGTATTTTTCTATTCATAAAATATATTTTCCTCTGACCTATGATGTCATAGATGTGTGAAACAGCTTTTCCCATTACACGAGAACATGTTCATTCTCGCATACAACGTTTCAATTCGGATCTCATGTGATTCGAATCTTGGATTTGAACGAGAACAATATCACAGAGGGAAAGTAGGAGGAGTCGATCGGTTATGAATGACGAAAAATTTACATATCAGCCTTTTCAGTCCTTGAAGGCCAAAATTCGTAATGCTGCGGTGCAATACCTCGATCTTGACAACCTTGAGGCCTCATGAGATTTGAATGAATATTTTCGATTCTATTGTTCGCATATGCTGCGTGCGGAAGTGGATCATTCAATGGTCCCCCTGAGCCAATTGTTTTGTCTGACGTCAATTTTGATCGTCGAAGATTTCAACATGATATCATACAAACAATGTGAGTCGCCATATCCTTCCACGTAATTTCCTCTAATTATAATGTAGTCATCATTATGTATCATCATCTTCGTGCTTTCAGGTTGTCGATATTAGGAGAAATATCCAGATAAATGTCTCTGAAAATTCCACGTGCGTAGTCTTTTTTCGCCAGGTTAGAGGAGGAATAAAAAAAGGTTGCGTAAAATCATTGGTTTGCTATATGAATGTGTGACCTCAGCGCATTGCCAGTTGAAGTAAATACCTGGTTGTGTACTTTAGAATGGAATAGTTAATCGTTTATTTTCATCGTATATAGGAATTATCCTATGTAAAATATTTCAATCATTCGTGAATTGCCTGCAAAGGTTGGTAACGGTCAGGTTTGTTTTTTTAATTATTGCTGTGATATATCACAAACTGATGTCACGTTGTCATATAGTTTGGTGTTCACCCATTGATTCATTTTATGTCCCCTCAATTTTATAACCACTTCACTCAAATCAAGCGCCACAGTTACACTCTGGTACAATTCTCTGCTAAAGCGATCAACCTTTCATTTACTATTCTTATTCAATCTTGACACCTTTCCTTTACATTTTCTAGTTGATTTGTATGTAGTTACTGAAAAACGTAGACTTTAACAATATTAGGATGGCTTGCAAGAATTTATGTGATTAATTTGGCAATTTAAATTCCTTAATCCCTTGAGGAAACGCTTTGTTAGTAAATACCTTGCAAGATAGACGTGAAAAAATCTAAATTCGAACTACTAACTTCGAAACGTTTAAGGTCAGAGCAAATATATTAAAAGTATATATGAATATTTATGATATAATATATAGAATAGATATGAATAGAAAAATACAGCCATGATGGTAAGAACATGAGAATAATAGAGTATATAAATGATGGACATAATCAGAGCTGGGCAGTGTTTCGAATACAAGCATTCTAAAATACGTATTGGAATTACATTTTTATTTTGTATTTCAAATACGCGACCGGAATTTATCTTGTATTTTGTATTTCAAATACATATTTTTGGTATTTTACCATTCTACCATTCTATAATAAGAAATAAATTGGTAAAGTACTTTAGAAATATCTTCGATAACAGTTCTGTAACATTAGGCTTCAGAGATTACTTTGTTTTTTTTATAATCGTTTTCTTCGTGCTTGAAACTATCCATGACGTCCCAAGGCAAGTTATATATTTTTAAGATCTCTTAGTTTCCATACAAATGTATTTTGCATTTTAAAAGGTATTTAAAATACTGTTTTGTAGTTTAGTGTAGTATTTTGTAGTTCAAATTCCCAAGTCAAAGGTATTTTGTATTTAGCATTTCAGATATATTTGGAACGGTATTTTATGTTTCAAATTAATTTGGAGCGGTTTTTCAAATACTCCTCGATCTTTATTTTTACAGCCTTGTATACCTCCAACCAGCTCATTTTCCCATCCTTTTTTTCTTGGCTGTTCTCCGCCAAAAAGAGCTTTGCCAGCTCTATTTTATTATGTTTCTCAAAAACAAATGAGTGTGTCCTTCGTCAAGGGCTTGAGTGATGATTGGCTTGATGGAGATTAGAAGGACGAGATCCGCGAACAATGGTTCTGCGTGGGTCTAATTTGCGTAGGATTGCCACGTCATTCAACATGCATTGTCTCTCGTGCAAGCGCATAGCGACGCAGCAGGCGCCGGAGATTGACTGTGACAGTTGTTCTCCATGTATCTTCCCATAATGGGCCGATCATCCGCCCATCGCAGAATACGAGTGAAAACTATCGCATGAATTAAGCCACTTGCTTTGGTGGTCCTGGGAAATAGTACATGAATACTTGACAATCGTAATGTTTTTTACAGTTTTTTTCTCGGAGAGAAATTATGCTTCTCACTATCTTGTGATCACTTCGCATGCGTCCGTGACCTTGTCTGTACTTCACATAAATTACCATATAAATAATTCGCTGGGGAAGATAATCTAACCATCAAATAAAAGGCCGAAGTTATTCACCCTTCTTAGTTTTGTGGAGATTCAAAGTAATTAGGCAATAAGTAATACGGTTTCCTAGGCTGTCATCCTCTCATCGGCTAAAAAAATTCTGTCCTTTTTAAGTGAGAATTTTTTTAGTATAGTATTAGGCATTTATTTGTTATTTGCGATGAAGTTTGTGTGTCTGATTGTCGTTAGTCATTTTTGACCTCCACTTTTAGTAATTTTTCCTTGAGCAATATTCATGAAAATTAACATAATTACACTTTTATGCTGTAGGTATACTAGAGATATCGAATGCTGAAGTCAGTATCAGAATGAAAGGAATTGAGCTGGAGTGAAAGACAAGGGCTGGCAAAAAGCAGGCGTCTAACAAAGATAGATGCCGTAAATCACGGTGAAACGACGGTGTGCAGTCTTAAAGGATTTGGTTAACCGTCTTAGTAACGGTGTTATACGACATTGATGGAAAACAACCGCAATCAGTAGTTTACCTTACCCGATATTCTATATTTAATTATTTTGGCAAGCATGTCTGAGTAGTTATCAATTGCATTGGATATACTGCAAGATAAATTATTGGAAATATACTGATTGGATAAAAATGAGCATTCAAGACACGTTTATTTCCAAGAATATATATGCATGGTTTGCGCATTTAATTACGTATTCTCGTGAAATCATGTTCACCGGGTTAAGAAATACCTTGGATTATGCCATAAATAAATCCGGAGGTGATGCAAGGGCTTGTATTGAAATCAACTTCGTGGATCAAGTCAGCATCGAAAACTTACTTGAAGCTACGCGCAATGACGTCATGGTAAAATTTGCAGTGCTGGAACTCACGTTCCTTAACTTTTTTTAGAAGTGTGAGGATTACTCTGTGTTTTTTTATTAAAAGTCATTATTTACATTTTATTACTACATTTTTTGCTTTTGTTACGAATGTAAAAACTAGAAATTTTGTGGCAACAAAATTGATAAAAGTGTTATTTCACTATTATATCTTTTGCTGACCAGTGCGCGGCGTTCCGACACCATGACACCACAGGTTACGTGGTAAACATTCTTATGGTAGGATAGGTATGTGCGGCGACTTGTAGTAAGCATAGGTACAAGTTTCGTTGATCTGGCGGTTTTCACTGAGATTAAGGCAATTCGTGCATAATCGCGACTTCTCATGTAATCGAATGTGATATTTTTTTTACTTTCAAAGTTTCCATTCACTAGATTGAACCTAACCTTGTTCTCGAAAAGGGTAACGGGAGCGAGATGGGTGAAAAATCGACGAATATTCAGTTGGAGTGACAGCAGTTGCGGCATTCTACGCACGTAACGTTTTCCGAAGGATTTTTTAAAAACCATTTTTCATAAACTTAATTTCTTTCACGTGAAACAACGCATTTCTAACCTCGGGGTCGGAAAAGTATGACGGGAGCAAGATAGCGATAAAGCGAAACGGTTTCTTTTCTCTCTTTTGTGAGTGACCGCAAAACGTAAAAAAAATAGTATTTGTAACTGTACACCAAGTATTCACCACGCCCCGTTTCTAAAATTAATTTCGGCTAGCGATCACATTTAATTGCGCGCCCTCGACTTTAAACGGTATGAGGGAGGGAGTATTAACGAGCAACCAGAAAATCATAGGTTTTGAATGCTGCCTCGAGCGTGGGCGTTTGAGTTCCACTTTCATTTGTTTCCGCGGATGGAGCCAACCCGCTGTTACTCCCGAGAAAAAAGTGGCATGTTTTTGAGGCCGCGGTGAAAGTCGGAACTAATGGCAGCACCTGTCTTGGACCCTGGCAGACGTCGTTAGGGCATTGAAACCCGTGTAAATTAAGGAAAAATTTGTGGAGAATATGTTGGATTCCGGAGATATAAGGCTAAATCTTATTATTTTAAATTAAATAGCCATTCTTTATTGTAAACTGTACGAGCTTACGCAGGGATTCTAACACTCCTGTACATTAATATTGCGAATTATATGCCGGTATGTCTCTCCCTTCGGCTACGAACTTGTAACTGCTAAGTACGCCTTGAAGCAATGGAATAAATACTGGAGATTATCTACGACATTAGCGAACGGATTCTCATCACGGTAAGGTGATGTTTACGTAAATGACGCGATACATTACCTAAATATTTGTCACAACAGAGGAATAGTACAAATTTCTCAATTAGGTAATGGAAGAGAGTTATACTAAAAATAAATTCATTATATCTATCTTATGAAAGGTTTGGTTCAAAATGAAAAGTAAATACCCTCTGCATTTAAGTAATTTATTCAGGTTTGGAGATACCTTTGAAACATGTGTTGATATGGATTGAACAAATAAAAAGAACAATGTGACCTTCTCAATACTGGGAAGTGGTAAACTCCATAAAAGGGTTAACTATGTATGTATTGCGATGACCTCGTCCCTTAAAAGTTTATCTGCACATTCATTGTGGCTTAGTTTCCAATTCACGACACAAAAATCTTCCAATCCGAGTCATTAGTGGCACCTATCAAAGAACATCACTGCCACACGAAAAATTATATCCAATAATTTTCTCCATATAAGAACCGTGTTAACGTAACACCACTTTGGCACCAAAAACATACTGAAGTCATTTTCTTAACAGATATTGCTGATAAACAGATGAATCTGTAAATAGGAAACATTCTAACATCAGTCAATCACAAGGCAATAAATTACATGTTACAGAAATACTTACATCTTCAGTTTTCTTTAGCAATTTAACTGAAAATACGAAAAATTCAATGATAAAAATAATTACCTTCCAATTCTTCTAATCCATCATTCAATTATACTTACTACGGGAATACATGCCATTATGCATTATGGGCATTAAGAATTAAACTATGAATGACATTGGTGAATGTAGGGAATTCACATATCTATATGATCAAAGTTGTTGACCATCTGGCATCAAATATCACACATTAATTAATTCTAGACTAGGAAAAAATATTGTCATCAGTCAACATTATAACAAATCAATATCCTGATGGCTGTAACAATAAGTACAATAATTAAATACTAAATTCTCATCATCACTTGCATTATTGCATTCAGAACCAGTATTACAATGTAAAGTGAAGAATTAGCATAGCATTAGGCACACCGCAAGTGTCACTCCATTTTGCAATGAAGACTTAGTACAGCCAATCACTCAGGACTAACAAATTTAAAAGATTCTACGTAGCTAAGGAAATCTCCATTCATATTAATTGTAACTTACTTGATGAACAACAATGATTACCATCTGAACTGAGATATATAGTAAAAGCATTGGCAGAGAAGCCTGAAGTCACTCAACACACGTGGCAATGGTATATTTGTAATCCAAATAGAAAAGACAAATGGAAAAGACATTGAGCATTCTCAGGCAATCTCGGCATCTAAAAAAACAAAGACAACAAAGTAAACAGGGCTCCATATGCAGCTAATCATGAATGTTCATTTTAATCTTTACTTACTGGATGAAGAGCCTGGCATAAACTCAGGACCTTAGCATTCACATTGATGGAGAAGGCAAAGTTCACTTCAAAAATTCACAAAGTATCTGTTAACAAGGGTAGCACTTACATTGACATTTAACATTCAAATGTGATGAGAATAAAAGATGAATTGCAATAATTCTAAGTTGAGTACCGTATCTCATCCTTACGAGATCATCATAACTGTGAAAAGAAAATATTACATTAGCCATCGAAATGTCGAGAATAAATATAGATAATCAATACTTATGGTACAAGGTACTCACTGGATGATTGTCCTGAGATATTCTCCAAAGGGTAACATTTTGCATTCTCATATTAATTTTCAAAATGACGAGTTTCACAAAGAAGGCATTGTTAAACTCAACTCATTGCTAAGATGAATGCATTAACTCTAAGTTGAGTACCGTATCTCATCCTTACAAGATCATCATAACTGTGAAAATAAAATATTACATTAGCCATCAGAAATTGTCGAGAATAAATATAAATAATCAATACTTATGGTACAAGGTATGGTATGGTATAGCACAGGAATAGCGTCATCAGTCAATTTAGCACATCTAAATTCCACCTATAATGAAATCGCGAAATAACACATTAAATATATTCGTTGATACTAATGAAATTATTTTATTTAAGCTGGGCCTTTACTTACCTCCTGGATGACTTTGCCATTGCCATCTTTCAACTGCTTCTTCCTGACGATGTCGTGGGGCATGAAATGCCTTTCACACAGTCTCTGCCCTGCCTTCAACTCAAAGTTTACCCTTGGTATTGCAGCTTGCCATTTACTCCTCTTAACAGGATCTTTGGGAGCAGAGAAAAATGAGAAGGTAGACTTTTTAGAGCCATACCCCTCAGTACACCCTGGTGCGACACAGCTTTGTGGCATTTCAAATATCGCCGAAAATAAAGCGAACTAGCTCCTCCCTCACCCGTGAAATCCACACAGTGAATTACTTTAGCGTTTAGAATTACAAAAAAAACGCTGAAGAACTCAATTAAATAGTTTTTCAAGTGCAAATAACTCGCTCAAACACACGTGAACTTACCGAGCTACATACAAAGCATGGGTACACGACAAGTAGCGCTCGTAGTTCGTTAAAATTCCGCAGCCTCAAAAACCTGCCACCAAAATTGTACGGCGGGCATAGGAAGTTGCACTGGTTTGGATGGAGCGATATTTATGGCGGGAAACGACCCCCAGTCCCGGCGGGAAGAAGGAGTAGCTAGCTATGGCGAATAGCTACTTGTCAAGTGACTCGGCATCCAAGCCAAAATGGACAGAGCTCAGGAGCCCACATTGCCCAATGGCTTTTCGTGAAATATCTTGAGAATAACGCTCAAATCATGCACCAGGAAGTTGGTCCTCGGTAACAGCCCACTAAATATTTTATTTTTTTTTGCAAAAAGTGAACAAACTGCCTTTAACTAATCATAGGTACCCATGTCCTTCTGTTGCCTCATTCCTCCCAGTAAGCAACAACTCTCCTACTGAAGGTGTACGAGCTATCGAATGCTGAAGTCAGTATCAGAATGAATGAAACTGAGCTGGAAAATGCGGTATACGACGGTCGTGTACACGATGCATTAGTAAAATCCCCCCTCATTATTGTTTATAGGGCACAACTTGTGCAATGCATCCCTCCCATGGGCGGCTCTGATTGTTATTATCCCTTTGGTAACAAGCAAGCTAGCATTATTCAAATTTAAGTGTACCGGGCTAGTCTTTATATCTTTACGGAGTCACCTAAAATGCAAAGAAGTGCAAAAATTCCATAGAGAAAAATTATTATTCTAAATAAATAGTAGTATCATAAAAATCTATTGTTTTCTGCATAAACTTTTATCTTGTTATTCTAAAGAAATATAATTATAACAAAAATCTATCATTCTAATAAAAAATATTGTTCTATTCTATTTAAGTATAAATGATTCGATGAATGCCACGGTTGGCGGAAGGAGAAATATTTGCCATCTTAGGAAGGACGAGTCATATGTAGGATTTAATTCTTTAGCTCTGAATACACCCTACCCTTGTGCTGCTTTTCAATAATATCTGTTCTTATTGTTTTCCTACCTAATAATACGCCTTCCTCTTTGCCTGCATACTCTTGTGCATTATTCAGATTTTATTCGCCATGATATTACATATGGTCTTTCACGTGTCATTTATAGCCGCAAATTGGATAACGGAGTCTATATTTGAGCTTGATTATTATCACTACATCTTCGTTTTCAACATTTTTTACAATTATGCCTAAATGTCCCAAAAAAATATTTATACCAGTATCCCAAGGTAGTTTCGGATTATTACTAAATGTGTATCAATGGTCCATTAAAAGGATCTCCTCGTGTACTTCTAGATTGTCCTTCTTATGAAAAACTGATTAATTCGAATAACTTTTTCGAGAATATATGACAAAATTTGAAACACCACTGAAGACTTATGTTTCACTTATGTTAGGGTTGGCTACTACCATTTAATTCAATATATGTACCTTTATTCTCCCCAATTTGCATCCAGGTCAGCTGTTCTGCGGGGTGTCAAAAGTGGCGATCACGTGACTTTTTCGTCGATTAATTTCAACGTCGCGTTCCGTGACTAAATTAGATTTCCCCATAGCCTAAGGGTGTAACAGTGACAATGCCATTATTGTTATAAGAGGGATAAATGAAAGGGCAGGGATATCTCATTAGTTTGGAGCCACGTGGTTACAGCGTCCAGCGTCTTAGACCGTCCATCGCCGTAAACCCAATTCCCACACGTCACTCACAGGTCTGTGAAACTTTTTGGAGCTCCGCTTTGCGAGGTTACCGACGTGATTAACTGCACGAATTACTAAGGTATCCCCGTCGGGGACGCAAGCGAAACAAACCCATGAAATAGAGTATTATCGACAGTATATACTAACTCGAATGCAGTCGAAGGAGCGGAGTCATTTCGACCCGGTTCGATATTTAGGTCGAACCGATAGAAGCCGAAGCAACAATCATGGGAAAACAATGCCGCAACGAATTGCACACGCACATGTTCGCGGAAAATATATAGGACGACAATGGACGTTTAGCGTCCTCTCATGTCAATCATCGTAAGAGGCCTTAACATTACATCGCCGCCAGCGAAGGAGATTGGGATCTGAAAGTAAAAACAATCAATGCGTTTCCTACCCCGTTCCTACCTGCTCGTAGGAATCAAATCGGGTTCCGTTTTATCAAAAAAAGTGAAACATGTAAGACGATCAAGGTGGCCGATTTGTACGAACGTGGAATGCGAACAGCAGAGCCTTGACCGGGACTCGATTTGCAACTCTTTCGTGCCTTCGCAATGCTCTTAGGTGGAAAATTTTGATATTATATTATATCAGGCAGTGGGCGTAGCTGAAAATTGTACTTCCCAAAATGCAAAATAATACTAACCTCGCCCCAGCTATAGGTTCATGTAAGGGTATTCCACCGAGCATTATGTACCCTGATAATGGCATACTACGAAGGTGTATTGAAAAGTAAGGTCTCCAACGACGCTATTTCCGAACGGAATTTGCTAGGAGAAATTTGACCACAGCACTGCATTCCTTGGTTCATATTCTAAAATTTAAAACCACGTTACCTTAGGTCATTTAGTCGCCGTGTAGCAGTCGTTAAGGATGAAGCTCCCGCTTAGCTCGCCCGTCAGGTGCGAACTACGCAAGCTAAGTCATTCCATTTTTGAAAGCGAAAATGTTTTCCCCGATAGAAATTCGTCACCAGTTAGTGGAAGTATATGGTAAGAAGTGTATGGCCATCAAAAACGTGCGGAGATGGTGCCGGGAGTTTTCTAATGGACGGGAAAACGTCCATGATGAGCAGCTAAACCAGTAAACTTAATAACACGACCATTCTCACATTTCACTGGAGGCAAAAACTCTTTCCCTTCCAACAATCGTTTCAACATTCCACTAACATGATACCTAATATCAAATTCCTCAAATAAAACAACTTTATAATATTGCGGCATAAGACCTTGGTATGCAAACTTTCCGACATCAGGATAATAAACATATTTCAAATTACTTTCACGAATAAGCTTCTCAACATAAGTACTTTTTGCCAACATTACTTTCACCCCATAAATACAATTGCTTTTTCTTGTGAGTTGTGATGACCTTACTTTTCAATTCCCCTTCGTACACCGAAGCTCAGGCCGGATTCAAATAAAGGATGGACTAATTTCAAAGTTATTTTCATCAGGCTATCATGAAGCTACAGCGCAGAGTAATGCCATACACAAAGTCCTATATCCGTCCTTCTCAATGCTCTTGATCATAACACCATCTACCCACTTGACATATCGTGCAGTGAATAAAAATCAAAAGGAAGGTGGTAAAGGGGAACAAAATCCTTCAATCATTGCGCTGATAGCTTCTATTTTCAATTTGAATTTCTCAATGTCATGTTCACCTGAAAATGGCAATAAAGTTCAAAACCCCAATCTTTATTTGAAGTTTTTTTTTTAAATGACCTACTTAAAGATATACATTGTAATGTTTTCGG